>NC_091568.1:19393018-19400518 GCF_042767895.1 Penaeus vannamei
TTTTACATGCCTTTTTCTAGCGCTGCTCCTGCCTATGAAAAAGAATGTCTAAAGTTGCGCAGGCAGCAAAAACTATATTGTTTCCAAGCCACTGATAACCCAGTTCTTCCCGCAGTCCCCGTCGCGGGTAAGTCGCTGCTAATTGTTGGCCCGCACTCACACTCGCCTAAATACATACATGCACCAAATTAGAGAGGTGCACACATACACACAAATGCGCGGATGGACATACGCACGTGAATACACTCACACATATATAGGCGCACATAAGTACATGTATAAACACACACGCACACACACACATATATGTGTATGTATACACAAACACACACACACACACACACACACACACACACACACACACACACACATATATATATATATATATGTATACACAAACACACACATACACATATGTATGTATACACACATATATGCATATACATATACATGCATCTATATATACATGCATATATATATATATATATATATATATATATATATATATATATATATACATATACATACATATATATATATATATATATATATATATATATATATATATATATATATATATATATATATATATATATATACATACACATATATGCATATACATATACATGCATATCTATATCTATCTATCTATCTATCTATATATGTATGTATGTATGTATTTACACAGAAATATGTGTGCATGTGCATTTGTGTGTACGTGTATGTAAATATATATAGTATACATATCACACTGTACGCCCTCTCTTACCTGTCACGCACGCCCGCATACTCCCTCTCCCTCCGCCGCCAGACGCCCTCGGCGCCGCCCGCACGCGCGCCGTCCCAGAGAGCAGCCTCGAGCGGCCTCCTCGAGTCGGGGACGGTCACCCTCGAGCACTCGGTTCATTTCCTTCATCAAATCCCTGTCAGCTTCGGCTTCTCCCTGGGCACGCTTTGAACCAAGCAACTCGAGGCAACGCAACTGCAGCCTTGCTAACCAAGGCAGCCAGCTGTAGAGTTCCGTTCCTCAGTATACAGCATTACTGATCGCCTCGTGTTACATCTGATATCGTCCGCTATGTTCTGCTGTGTTTTGTCTGGTTATCTTCATGCCGATAAGACCTTAACCATCGCTTGCTCACAATCCTTTAGCCGAATTGATCAGTGCCTTTCGCCGCTCAGCTGTCCGTGATGCTGTCTGCTGTGACAACCCAGTATTACCAGTACTGATTCCATAATGTCATTTATGATTGTTAATCATTTTAGTTATATTTGAAGCAATATAATGAGAGAGCCACGCCATTCAGTGCCATACATCCATTAGATTTTCTGATATCAGCTGCAACGACCGCGCGCCCTAAAAGCTTCTCCGATGGAACCAGCCTCACCCTCTGCCCTCAGGTGCTGTGGGACGACATAGTGGGTGAGCCCGAGGGCCTGCGGACGCCGGACGGCTGCTGGAACTGTTCCATCAAGTGTTACGACGGAACAAGGCGCTGTTGTTACGTGCTGCTGGTGGTCCTCTTCGCCCCCTTCATCGCCTGCTGCAACGGCTGCCAGTTCGCCTGCCTGGCCTTCAACGTAAGTACCGGGATTTGGGAGCAGCAATTGCTCGCCTGGATAACAAATGGGGGCGATGATAATCACATTTTCGTATATACAGTAATAGCAATGCCAGGACTTTTGTTATAAAAGTTGATATTACTATAAGAAATAAGTGTGCAGATGCCTGCATTTTCTGTTGCCATCAATGGGAGCCGAAGTCACAGCATATGTTTCGAACCAACAGCAAGTGTGGTGCGTGGGCCCCTGCCTGAGGCTGTGGAAGATCAACATGGCCACCGTGAAGAGGTTCTGGGAGACCTGGCTCTTGGCTGTCTGCAGCCCGATCTGCGACGTGTGCGGCATCTGCTTCTCCAAGGCCAAGGTCCGCTACCAGAAGCTGCCGGACTCGAACGACCAAGAGCCCATCGACTACTTCACCGTCTGAGGAAGCCAACCGCCGCCCAGACTGACCAGCAGACAAAAGACTTTCCTTCGAATAAGACCTTCTACTGTAATTGTTATGATTTTGTATATTTACATTTTTAATTCTCTTCACGATTTATCTGACCTCAAAAATGTCTTAATCAGTGAAATCCAGACACAAATTGCGTTTAATACTTTAAGGATAAACAACGAAATAATTTTCTTGAGCATTTAATTTTTGTCCATCTTTACTTTGCTTTTCAAGTGTCTCTTTTTCTGTCCTTCGAAGGTAATTCTTTTCATATCAAAGGTAGAAAGGATACCTCTATTTTTATGAAGAATATATAGTCTTAAAACTTAGTAAGGATAGACTAGTTTTGATAAGCTAAGCGTGAGTGCACGTACACGGTTATTAAGTACAGATCCATCTCCTTTTCTTACATCTGGAGTGGAAACTTGTTTGCAGCAGAGGGTGTTTCCAGTGGCGTAAATTGCATGTTCTAATTTTCCAATCCGGTTTGACAAGCACCAAATATCAAGCCTTGCTAATTTCAACCAAATATATCTTTGATGTTACAGAATCATGTTTGAGTTAATTCTAGATAACGGTCTTCGTGTTACATCCTAGCTCTGTAACATGATTGGTGTTTCTCAGCGAGTTTCACATGTAAATTGTCTCACACCTGGTGTGCTGCTGGTATCGGTTGTCACATTTTAGTTGTAATGACAACAAGAGGGCAAGATATTACTTTAAGGAAAACTATCTTTGGGGCAAAAAGAAACAGCAAGGAGGACCAAATGCATTTGCAATATGTAGCAACACAAAAGTCCTAAACAAAGACCAGTAATCAGTACGTGAAGGGTGACTCAATTATGATTTATTTTTTAAAGCCCAAAACGTTAAAATGAAAGCTGCAAACGTTTCGTTATGCAGTGTCCAAGTAGTTCCTGCAATCGTGAGCTTACAAGATGTGACCCAGGAAGCTGAGAGGCTTCGGCTTCCTTCGCCTGCCTTCGATTTGTGTGACTTTCCCCTTTGCTGTGATAAAGTAGCGCGCGAACGCCGGGGCCACCGGGTGCTGAGAGGCGCACGGAGTGGTCGAATATCCTGCATTAGATTTATGTATGTGGAAGTTAACAGCAAGGAAAATGTTAAGCAAGCATGTTCGCCTGAAGCGGTTTATGACATGCCATGAACCTTTAAGTCTGAGTGTTTTGTTCTGGTGTGCGTGCTCCCTCTACAATCGAGACATCGGCCAGAGACAACAGAACAAACCCAGTCCTTTATATATGTACAAACCGCACTTTCTCCTTCTGGCCAACAGTGGAGTGTAGTGTGATTTAGGAAACATAACTAAAAACGATCAGTCCGTTGCAATGGGATCCCAGTGTATGCACTGAATTTCAAATATTCACGCTGGGAAGATGGTCGCGTAGCTAGGGAGAGACGGCTGCTGAAGTGCCCTGGTGTCAAGTCAAGATCGCCACCTTTGTGGTTAGAAAATTGTCATTCACCATGTATTCATTTCCCCGATATAATCTATCAAGCAAAGATGTCTTTTCGAGAACTTGCCTGACCATGTCTCCAGGCATTAACGTCCAGGACTTTCACAGAATTAATTGGCCTTCGCGCCGTCTGTCCCAGATACGCCTCTGCCTACGAGGCATGAGTTCATATTCCCATGTCCTTTGTATGTATCTATATGTATCTCATTTTCTCTGCTGTTTTGGCCATTTCTTCTAAATTCCAAGGATTCATTATGACCAATTACAGATAAATTTGCATGTACAGATATAACTCAGTAAGCACTGGAATAGAACGAGAATGTTATCGTAAACATATACTGTATTATCAGTATATGAAATGAACAAATTTCGTGTTTTCAAGTCTATGAATGGTGCATGGTGTGGGTAACAATCAGCTTTTATGCTGCATTGGTATTGTATTTTTTAAACTACATTTTCCTTTAAATTTTAACAATGCATTTACAATAGCCAAATACATAAATATTTACATAAAAAGGAAATATTTTTGGTACAAAATGCCATTCTGGCGTTGTCTCTGGACTTTGTGTTGGCTGCTAGGGATCCGTGTTTCACAGTGTTTGCATTTTGAACACATTTGCATAATAAACTGTAAACCTTGTGAAACAGTTGTTTTTTAAACCTACACTTTCCTAAATACCCTTTTGTTGGCGAGGACTAATCTTCCATTGATGTTTTGATGCTCGTAAAAGGCACTGTATATACATACACCTTTGAAGAAGCTTTACGAATGTGTGCATTCTTTCAATTACGAGTACACGCACTCATATGCATAAGAAAAAGAATACATAATATGCATATATGCGTGTGTGTGTGTGCGTGTGTGTGTGTGTGTGTGTGTGTGTGTATATATATATATATATATATATATATATATATATATATATATATATATATGTGTGTGTGTGTGTGTGTGTGTGTGTGTGTGTGTGTGTGTGTGTGATATATATATATATATATATACATATATATATATATATGTATATATATATATATATATATGTGTGTGTGTGTGTGTGTGTGTGTATAAAACACTCAGCAGTGCTAGATATATTTGGGAATGCTGGGAGGAGGGGAAATGCTCCTCCCACCCAGCAAGAGAGGCGGGCTGTGGGCCCCGTTGGGAGGGCGACTGCCAGGACGCAGAACGGGAACGAGAACTACTCGTCCCACCTGCGTTCTGGCAGTCACTAGCCCAAAGTGAAGCTTACGGGGGAAAGCCTTAGGGAACCCAGTGGGTGGGTGATGCGTCAGTGGGGGGGTTGTTAGAGGTGGCGTCCACCTACGCAGGAAGCCAGGGTGGGGGCTTGGAAAATCCGTTCTTTGTATCAGGATGATCAGTTGCCCCTGCAGTCGAGGGAACTGTGGAGGCTAAGATTGGAGGTGGCTGCTCTCTCAGAGGTGAGAAGACCTGGCAGCAGTACAATCAGTGTAGGTGGCTACACCTATCACCGATCGGGCCGCAGCGACGGTCACCATCTCCAGGGAATAGCCATGGCCATCTCCAGCAGACTCCAGCCCTCGGTAGTAGAGGTTACTCCAGTTAGTGAGCATAGAATGGTAATGAGACTAAAACTAGCATTTAGCTTCATATCTCTTATTGCTGCCTAAACTCCTACCGATGCTTGTAAACTTGATGTGAAAGAGATGTTCTACACCAAACTAGCATCTGTGTCAGACACGTGTCCCCAGCAAGATATTTGTGTTGTTCTGGGTGACTTCAGGGGGCCGTCGCGACGAAAATTTTCAAAAATACTCGAATTTTTAAAAAAAAATCTTTGGCAATCTTGTGACATAATATTTTTTTTCTAAATATGTAAAATTAAAGGAATTATAACTAAATCTTTGACCCCCTAAAACCGCCACCGCCCCCCTCCCCCTCCCGGTCCGATGTTTACATTGTCTTATCCGTGAAAATATACTCGACCAATTTTTTTTTTTTTCGCTTTATTTTGCCATTCTCTGGTAGCTAGCTGGCAACTCTGTTTACCCATCAGCTGATCGTCAAGACTGGGGCATTGGGAGACAAAACTCCACTAAAAAATCAGAGAGAAAGGTTGCCAGCTCCTACCTCCTTGACACCATATTGGAGAGTAGCCCCATATAACACAGTAAGGGGACAATACTAATTGTAGATGTAATTTTAGTATTTAATAACTGTAATATGATGAGAAATACTTCTTAATCACAGCTGCCGTAGTTGTTTGCAAAAAAGGAGGGGACAATATACCAGCTGCACTTCAGAATACCATGTGAATGCCATAGAATGCAGCAAGATTACCGCAGAGATTTGAATTCTTAAAAAAAAAAAAAAAAAAAAAAAAAAAAAAAAAAAGATCCAAAAATTTGGAGCCTGTTATCTCATTTTTTAAATTCATCCATAAATACTTAGGCAATTCTAATGAGGTTTGGATAATTTAAAAGCTGAATATATTTGCGATGGTTTTCTTAGAGACAATTTTCATTTTAGGTAATAGTAGCCCATATATTATATTGTGATGGTCATAAGACTGAACATTTAGAATAAAAAAATATATATATTCCTACTAAAATGAAATTCAAAACTCCGGTCTTTGCAAGTTCTAGGTATTGCTATAGACTATTGGTGATAATTTTGTTCAAAAGGTTACTATTTATCATCCAAATGGTATGAAACTTAGTGTTTATTACTTTATATGTATGTATAATATATAAAAAAGTCACGAATATCCGATCATAACTGACAAACTTCGTTCTCGAGTGCGATAGCCCCCTTCAATGTGGTATCTGCCTGTGATCGAGCTGGCTCTGAGATGTCTGTCGGTCCCCATGGTTCGGGAGCTGATGCCAGCAGCGAGAATAGCCTCCTTTTCCAGGACTTTACTAGGTCACAGAAATTTCTGGCTCCTAGTACCAACACCTAGACCCATATCGCTGGACACGGTACAGTGATGTGGGTAATGCAGCCAAGGAGATCAACCACATACTCATTAGCACTCGGAGGATTTTCCAGAACTGCAGGGTGTATAGGAGTACCGAGTTCTGTGGTGCTGACTATAGATTGGTTATGACTACCCTCCGGGTCTATTTCAAGACTCCCTAGCGGTCCAATGATCATTCCAGGGTGTTTCACTTGGAC
The DNA here is from genome assembly GCF_042767895.1 of Penaeus vannamei. Lineage (NCBI taxonomy): Eukaryota > Metazoa > Arthropoda > Malacostraca > Decapoda > Penaeidae > Penaeus > Penaeus vannamei. The sequence continues at coordinate 19,399,650 of NC_091568.1, forward strand.
AGGCTAAGGGAGGAGGAATGTGCCCGGGGATTTGCTGAGGCAATTTCTGGTCGTTTCACAGTGCTCGACAATCTGACGGACCCTGTACCTTTGTGACACACCTTCAGATGGAAAATGCTTGATGCAGCCCAAGGGTCGATTGGTAAACGCCCAAGAGCAAGACATGGATTTCATCTCACAGGAACCCCTGGATGCCACAGATGCTTGTCATGCTGTTCGTCTGACAGGGGATCGGGATTTGCAATATTCTCAGGTGCACAGAACTTGGTCACTGTTAAGAAGGGACAAGGAACAGTTTATTAGGAATCTTGTAGAGGAGGTAGAAGTCTTGAATACCAAGCCCTAAGAAAGTTGAATTCCAATCCCTCTTCACAGGCGACAACAGTTCACTTAGTAAGTGGCCAGATCGTCTCAGATTCTGTTGCAGTGCGGGAGCGTTGGGCTGAGTATTTTGAGCAGTTGTACCAGGTTGACCCACCAACAGTTAACTTGGATGCAGGTAGTGCCAAGATTCCGTTGCCGGACCCACCCATCAGTGAGAATCTCCAAGCTGAAGAGTGGTAAAGCAGCAGGTATATGCGGCATCAAAGCTGAACTGTTAAAGGCTGGTGGTGAACCCATGGAGTGGGGGTTACATTTTGTCCTGGCTGCCATCTGGCAGTCCAGTACCGTTCCTCCTGACCTGTTGACGGGTGTGGTCATCCCTTTCTAAAATGGGAAGCGGAACCGATGGGACTGCAGCAACCACCACGGCAGTATATTAGATAAGGTTCTCGTCCACATCCTTCTGAGGTGAATCACAGACCACCTACTGAGGCATCAGAGGCTGGAGCAATCTGGATTCACTCCTTGTAAATCCACAAAAGACT
>NC_091568.1:19428705-19436205 GCF_042767895.1 Penaeus vannamei
ATGTTATCTATGAAAAAGGTCTCTTTGCTATACCTTATAATCTTTATTTACATATGATATGCGCCAATCATCCCCTGGCTGAACCAAACGTGAAAATTCTGATTCTGGCATAAATGCAGTCCATCCATCTTCAAGTATTTGGTACATTGCTCGGTAGAAGAATGGATACTGGAGTAGAGGCTCCTCTGCAAAAAGCAAATTTTTATTATGAAAACAACATATTGATTAGAATAACCATATGGCAATAAACAAACTTTATATAAAAAATCATAAACGAGCATATTAAATATCACAGTCCAATTGTGATAACTGATAAACATCTTAGATGATAAGTTTAAAGTGAATGGGCTGTAACATACCAACACGTATAAGATCTTCTAATGTGTCAGCCACTTTGGCAAACTGATCTGCACCAATAACATCAAGCTGGAGTATTCTCAGATCTTTGCATTTGAGCCAAAGTGTCCCTCCTGTCATGCCCTGCTGTCTTCTCTCTACAGTATCAATGTTGCTATGGAGAAGCTGTTGAATGCAATTGGAGATTATAATGAAACAAAGTTTTGGGTTATAAACTAATTCACTGTTTGTGAGTAGATGACTAAATCAAATGCTTCTGTAAAACATACTCCACAAACCATAATAAACAAAAGAGCTTTTATCTTCATGTGGGTCATCACATTTGTTTGAAGCTATGAACAAATGATAGCCAAGTTCATGCTTTGTGTGATCAGCTAAAATACACTCAGAAAGTATTCAAGGAATGATGTACCATAAAACATGGCTCAAGCAAGAGAAGCAAATATAGTCAAAGATGAAATTTTTCTTAGTTTTTAATAAAGCCAAATACATAACATTAATTACCCATAATTCTTGGGGTTCTTTATCACAAGAAGATACAATGAGATGATGTCCTGTGATACACAAAGTTCCATCAAGCACTGGGTGATGAGGACGATGAAGCATAACACGATCGCATCGTGATATACGAATCAATTCTGCAAATTCCATTCTGCAAGAGAAAAGGATGATACAATTATCAGCTGAATAAAGCCCTATTCTTTTGTCTATCTCATCTGGCATATATTTCTAAATCATGCAAAATGAATATTGGCAAAATTAATATAGGATGTATTAAGTTTTCCAACTTCTGTAACCCTCACATTTTCTCCATGCATGACTGGAAGATCAATATTTACATAACATTAGTCCAGTGACTGTTGAGGAGCATGGTACTGATGTCAAACACGGGCTCTGAATTAAAATTCTTCTACTAAAGAATAAAGAATTTAAGATACTACCTTGCTTTTTAAAACATACATTTTCTTTTAAATTCAAATACCTATTTTCTTCTTCTTGCATATACTTCATAGTCATTATGATGTAGGCTAGCTACTTTACAGACATAATTTATAGTCTAAATGCTTATCATGTTTACCTATCATTTTGGTAATTTGTTTGATTCAATATCTAGAACAAGTAACACATAAGAAAACCTAATGTACATTTCATCCTGCCATATACTGATATATCAAATGAACAATATTAAGAGTAGGCACTTGGACATATTTTTCAAGTGTTCTAGATCACCTCAATTTAGGTTTTAATTAATTAACTCTTGAAGTGCTAAAAAATGATACCTCATATCAAAATCAGATCAGCAGTTGTGGAGTAAACACAATTTAAAGTTCTAATGAACGAGCTTCTTGTTAATTGGATAAAGCATTAGAAGTCTGTGAAATACTTGTCACAAAAATAAATGTTTTGTCATGCTTAACAAAATGCAAATAACTCTTTTGTTTGAGAAGTTGGACAGGAGAAATTTTGCATAGTTATCCTTGAGTACTTCAGAGTGAAATTCATGCCATAGTACGTTCTAATACAGATGCCTTTGACTTTGACCTTCAGGGTCAAACAGAGAAAACAGCAGCCATAGCAAACAGGTTTCTATCATGGCAGCTCCCATTGAAAGAGTGCAGAAAGAATGAGCATCAGGAAACTTACTAGAAATAAAGTTCAAACCCTAAAATACACATGCATATGTAATTCATGGCGTATCACAATATCTTGGGAGCACATTTTGTAGGGTAATTCTACCTACCAAATTCAAATTCTTTAAAAAACGAGGTGATTCGCGACATTCCTAACTGCAAAATGACAGCAGTTCCTGTGAGTTTTGAGCAGAGCTAGCTTCCACAAAACTGTATTTTCCTACAAAGGCAGTGCGATGGGAGAAAAAAATGAAGATGTCATAATAATGGCCGCAATCAACACTCGCAGAATAAGAATTGTCCAAGTGCCTACTGAAAGATAAAAATTAATGAAAAAGGACAATAGAAAATATTTCAATAAGAAATGTAGAGGCAGCAGTGTAAATCTCCAGGTCTCCCGAAGAAAGTAACAAATGTTGAAAAACAAAAACAGAGACAGGAGTAAGACAAGAATTTTGTTGCCAGGTCTTTTTTTTATGATTTAGAACATGGGCCTATTTTATTGTCTCTGGCATATCATGTCTATCTTTCCCCCCTTTGATCTTCAATCACCCCTTATGCTGACTCCCAATTTCTTAACAATGGTTACTAATTTTACTTTTCTTTTCTTCTTCTTTTAGGTGTGTGTGTATGTGCAGACTACGGCTGTCAATCAGTGGTTGATTTATGGTTTATATATGTTTTAGACTGCATTTTTCAATGCACATCTGATGGGACTAGACCATCATTTTTGCAGACGGATCTGTGGACGGATGATGAAACAAGTGCGCGGAAAGGTTAAAAGAATTTTATGCATGGATGATGGTTTAAAAAAGAACTAAGCATACATGGAAAGTTACCCGAAAACTACATTTGCGCAGACAGAATTTGACCAAACAATTTTTATGTAGGGAACGCATTCCCTGCGCAGACCAAACTCTACAGATAGCTTCTGCCATCTAAATTTGTCTAAATTCTCTTATTTTTCACATTTCAGAAATAAGGCTTACAAGTGTTTGCATGCATGACACAAAAAGACTGAAATTAGTAAACTAACAATATATTACCTCATGAATGGCCGCCTGACCATAATGACCTTGGGTCCCAACCCCCTCCATTCGTGAGTAGGGGGCAGTCGCCCCCATCACCCCCGTTTCCTGTGCCTATGATACGTGAAAGCATTGGTATTGTAACTGTTTACCAAGTGACTGCACCCACCTGGTTTACTCCAATCAACAACCTTGGGGGCATTCCTGAGAAACCACAAACAACGACATATGAACCAAAGTCCTTCCTAAATCAAGGATTTTGCCCCCAGAACCCCACCCAATCACTGTCCTTCCCTACTTGAGGCCCCCACATGATTGCCCTCTATCCTTTCGCCAGATTGAGAGGGAGACGAGATAGAGATAGCAAAATACAAAAAAAAGGCGAAAAATTAACATACATACAGACGGTTATATAACACTTAACAATGATGACAGTAATACACACACATTGGTGCAAACGTTATTCGCATTGTTTACGCAACTATTAGGATAATCTAAGTTTCCTAAAGAAGGTGAAACAGATTTAGAAATAGCGGGTCTGCCTTTGACAGCTTGACAGTCTCGACGCCTCTCAACCAACCTTCAAGCTTGTCCTAATATCGCTTCTCAAAATGCGAGGAAGAAGTAGAACCTGAAGCAGAACAGCGAGCCTGATCGAATTCCCTTTCCTTGAAAGGTTGACAGCCAGACGCCCACCTCCCAGGTCGAGCTCGAAGTCAACAGCTGATTATTGACAAGTGACAACAACACTCAGAGAATACGGGATTATTCACTTTATTTCGGCTTTCATGATTTTTATTGACATATATAAATATGGTATTTTAGAGTGAAAAGTTTATGGATACATATGAAACTGGAATGATGAATATAAAATATGTCGATATATCATTATGACGGAGGAAATATCAGAATCATATTTTTCAGACCGGAACGAGTGGAATAATATCTTTTATTATATTTAATATTGTACTGTGTACTTGAATATCAATCTAATTTGCCAGGAGCCAAGATGCTTTTATAATCAAGTAGGAGACATAAGCCTGAATTATGATCAAGACATTGTCAATTACTACTGACACAAATTATTTTTTCTTATATATTTATCAAGTTCTGAAAAATGTCACCTGGCACATAAAATCAATAATTTTGGAAAAAAATAATATACGAATAGTTAAAATGCTTGTAATTCCACAGACGCACACTGTGCACCAATGAAGAATTAATCGCTGTATCTTAACACTAAGAATATCTAGAGATATAATATATCATAAACTAAGAACTATATAAACTGTTTTTACATTCAGTTAAGGCTATGAAACGTCCTAGTTCCAGGAATATATCCGAGCCAAGAAAGCAAAAAATCTAATGACTCGAGAGATGAGAGAAGTAGCAACATTCTTTGGCCCGCGGTCTCTTCCCAGGCTCTCCCGCACCACCTGATAGTTGTGACTCACTCGCAGACGGACAGTGAACCTCGTCAACTTTTCTCAAAGCTTCACCATGAGTACAACACCAGGTAAGTAAACAGACGCCACGATCGCACATGCTCACCGGGGAAATGCCAGCTAAAGAAAGTGTAAAAGACATATAGGAAAGTTTGTATCAGGTTGTCAGAACGAAAGCATGAGTTGTGTGGAAGTTGAGCTGATGCAGGCACAGTACTGGGTAACTGTCACCGTAGTGGAGGCGGCGATCGCAGCCGTACAGGTGAATGGCCTGCCTGCACCGTATTTCGCTTTTCACACTGGCACCCTCTTAAATGGGGGATCTTGGACATGCCTTGATCTGGTAACCTTATTACATGTTTTCGCGAGCAGGCTGCCCATTGCCACACCATATGACGGGGACAAAATGTAAATTTATGGATCAGATGCATTGCCAACGCGCTGGGAGGGACAATATCACGCTTAGGGTGTACTAAACTGGAGAGACTTTGGGCAGAGACTTCTGACAGTTTCTTTCTTCTCTTTCCATATGGTACCAACAAAGATTGGAAATAAGATTTTAAAGGGACCATTTCAGAAATTAAAGACTGGATCATTTTTTGGCTGCATGACTTTTAAAGTCATTTACTTCCTTCTACCTTTGTTAGAAAGTTTATCCAGCCAAAACATATGTTTGTTACCAGGGATGGGAATGAGGGATTTGATGGGGAATGGACGGCTGCTTGTAATCTTACCCTTATGGAATTGTGTGCTTGCAGGAATTTTAATTGTTCTGGTATTTTTTACTAGTTTGTCCTTAGATACAAACATACAACTGCAGTTTAAACTTTCCATCTTATTCTGTTTGTTTTTCTTTTGACTGCTGCAAAGCTTATGTATTTAGTATTTTTCCTTTATTCAGTTGGGCTTCAGACATTGTTATGAATTGGTCATTTTCAAATATCATGTGGCAGTTTGTTTACAGTATTAGTAAACAGAGGAGGGGGGGGGGGGAAGGAAGTACAAACTGATTGAATTTTTCTTTGGGAAATATAAGTTGGTTATATGAGATGTCAACTATACAATATTTTATTATTTATGGTATATTAGATTTATATTATCATATTGTTTATAAGATATCAGTTATATTGATTCTGATTCATAAGTTATTGAATTAGAAAAGAGCAAAATATTCCAGGCTTCTATGTATACATATTTTTAAGCTTGTCATTTGGGAGAGGATTTGCTGCTTTACGCAAAAGTTATTAAACATATTGAAGATATCAAATGTTATGTTGTAATGATTATTTAAGAAATTATTTATGTATTCTTTCATTTTGTTTTAGATTCTATTGGATTTGCATTTTTAGATATGAAATAGAATTAAATGAATCCCTATTCAAAAAAATCTAATTAAAAAGGAAGTTTGGTATAAATATTTCTGATTATATTCATATTTATATTTATTTATCTGTATTTCTACTTTTTTTTTACAAATTGAATTTCCCAAACTGTGGGGGCTACTTTCGGAAATAAAGTATATGTATTTGTTTTGTTTGTCTTTGCTGAGGTAATATCATTTTGTCTTTCTTTGTCCTGAATAGAAAGTTTTACCAAATTATTTTTTTCACTGTTTAAATATATTTTGAAACAACTGACATTTCAGTATTAGGTAGAATATTCTTTTGGCTGATGAAAAAAATATTTGAGTAATGTCTTCTTATCTGCAACCATGATAGAATGATGAAAATGGGCCTCTCTTCAAAAGAGGAATAGACAAAAGGACTACTCAGTGGCACAAAAGGAAGTTTTAAGTCTTCCAACCATTTGCTGTGAAGCTGGTAAAGAAAATTTCATTTACAGTAGAAGGCAAAATTCATTCATTCATTCATTTTATGGATATGTTATTGTATGTAAATTTTCATGCTGCAAGGTATCATGAAACCTATCTAAAAGGGGTGTGCCAAGGATGTCTGGTTGCTGTTGACAATATACAGTTTTGCTAGGAACTCCATTAATTCCTAGCATATATGTATAGAGCCAGTCACCTTCCATATTCAGAATTTAAGCTTTGATTTACCTGATATTTGCTTGTATACTTGGCAAAAGCATGAGGCCCAGAAATGTAAGCATTTGTAAGGGAAGAAAGTTTGTTAAAGCAATTTCATCACTTCATAAAGTGTATAACTTTTTCTGAAATCCTGTGACATGGTATTTAACTTCTTTATCTCCATATATGATGCACCAAAGGTGTTCAGACTTGAAAACAAATTTTACTACTTGTGTAGTACACACACAAGATAGGTCATTTCATTAATTATGAGATCATAAAGAATATATAGTCTGTATTCTTAAACCAGCTATGTCAATAGATGAATCATGTTTTACATGATCTGTGTGTACACATTTAATGTCCAAGTCTTTTATAGCCTTTGTTTAAGCATGAGTAGAATTGAGTGGGGAACATCCTTGATGGTGAAGGAAGATGCTGTATGTGCTTGGCTTTAGGGAAAGTCCGAGTTGGCATCCAGTTCTTGCAGAGGTGCAATGGAACTGGTTTCTGTTGCCATCTCTACTGTTCTTTCCTGGTGTTGTCCACTTCAGGATACAACTAGGATGTTGACAGTGGATGATGTAGCCCTAGAATACTTTTCTGATCCAAAACAGAAAGCAATCAAAGGTAGAAGTAGATTAGAAAAAAGTGTATCAGGCATTTTCATGATCTCTTTCCTTTTGCTAGGAGTGTGTGGTTCTATGTGCTTCAAGATAATGTTAGTGCATTTTGTTATTAAGTGATTTCGAAAGTGACATTAGTTGCAGAATTTTTGTTTCATAATTTTAGGTATTTAAAAGATACCAGCAACATGCTGTATTGTTCCTATTCATTATATAAGGGTGGCACGACCAAAACCAAGGTCCTGTATATGCTTGTAAAGGCACCGCCTTAACCTGATAAACCACAGATGTAAAAAAAGAGAGAATGATGAACAAGATTAACGAAGTTACTCTTGCTTGTATTGGGAGAGTGGGGAGGGTCAGGATTTTTTTCCAACCTGTATT
>NC_091568.1:19438705-19441205 GCF_042767895.1 Penaeus vannamei
CGATAATTATCACGTTGAATTCCTAGCCATTGCATCCCATCCTTTCATATTAGTGGATCTGAGCAGAATCATTTCGGTGAAGGCTCTACAAAAACAAAAATAAAACCTGATACTTGACCCCGCCCTTGAACACAATATTTGGCTGCAATGCACGAAAGTCCGTGATCAGACCGAAATGTCAACAGTATACAAATCATATGATCCTGGCTAGCATTATGATTATACATTTCTTTCTGCTCCAACATGCAGGTTACAGACCTACATAAAATTTCAAAGCGGGATTATCTAAAAATGTTACTGGCCCCCATACATGCAAAATAAGGAAATTGTCGTACAGATCCAGCAACAAGCGCCTGTTTAACTCCCTAAGAATACCTTTAAAGCTGTAAATAGTTCACGTTAACCTGTAAAGATTTTCACCGCGATGAGTTTCTCGAAGACTCGATTTCCTTTGTTTAAAGAGCCGCCTAGCCACGACCAAGACGCGCCTGAGCTAATGATGAGAGCCCGCCTGGATCCGAAACGCTTAATTGGGAGGCACAGCACCTGATTCCGCTTCAGTGGTTCTTCACTCGGAGGCCGCTGGACGCACGCGCCACCCCTGCCCGTTTGTCCCGTTACTGGATGGCCGTGAAATGCTTCTGCAAAACGAGTGATAGAAGCACGTGTGTGTTTGATAGTACTTACAGGCATATGTGTGTGTGTGTGTGTGTGTGCGTATGTGTATATGTACCGGGTATATGTGCCGAAAGTGACGCTTACATTTCTGTGCAGGTGTTGGGTAGGTGCAGGTGTTCCCGATGCTGAATCAGGTGAGGGCCAAATGGTCCTCTAAATGTACTGATGGATTCTTTTGGGCGTTGTTTTTATCTGAAGGTTCTGTCAAGAATTTGTGACTGTGGTCATAAAAAGAGTCGGGATCAGGAGTTGTAGAACATTATGAACACTGGAGCAGATCTTAGATGGCTGCGGAACTCTTTGTTCGATTTCCCACTGCAGATAACCTTCGATTTTCTTCTGTCGTACGACTTCATCTCATCCAGTGAGGGTTTTGAGGAAACTTTGTTTATATTTTTCACTTTAGTTGGATGACACTCAGACCATTCCATTCCCTCCAGCTCTGCCAGTCTCCTCTCCACTGAAATTCGTCTTTGATTTTTCCATCCCCCTTCCATCTCCCCATCTCCACCTCTCCTCCCCTCCTCATTTTCGTCTTCCCCCTTGATTTTCCTCTTCCTCCTTCATCTTCCTCTTCTTCCTCCTCCCTCTCCTCCTCCCTCCCCCCCACCCATCTCCCTCTCTCTCTGTCTCTCTCTCTCTCTGTCTCTCTCTCTCTCTCTCTCTCTCTCTCTCTCTCTCTCTCTCTCTCTCTCTTCTTCTTCTTCTTCTTCTTCTTCTTCTTTTTTTTCTTCTCCTCCTCCTCCTCCTCCTCCTCCTCCTCCTCCTCCTCCTCCTCCTCCTCCTCCCCCTCCCCCTGTACCCCATTCCTCCCTCCCACTCCCTTACCCTCCTCCTCCTTTTTAGCCCTTCCTCCTCCCTCCTACTCCCTTCCACCCCCACTTTCACCTCTCCCCCCACACACCCCTCTTCCCCTTTCCTCCCGCCCGCTCGCTTACCCTCCTCTTCTTCCCTTTTTCTCCTCCTCCTCCTCTTCCTCCTCCTCCTCCTCCCCCTGCTCCCCCTCCTCCTCCCCCTGCTCCCCCTCCTCCTCCCCCTGCTCCCCCTCCTCCTCCCCCTGCTCCCCCTCCTCCTCCCCCTGCTCCCCCTCCTCCTCCCCCTGCTCCCCCTCCTCCTCCTCCCCCCTCCTCCTTCCTCGGCCACCCGCCTCCACCAATATATCCTGTCAGTCCTCAGTGACTTTCCCTTCCCATCCTTTCGTTCCTTCACCCGCATTCCATCTCTCTTTTCCTGTGGCCTCTTCTTTCAGTCCTCTCGTCTAGGCTTACCCCCCCTCTCTCCTTCAGTGCTGTCGATATTCGAACTCCTGCAATGATCTTCGTTAGTCAGGTCCTCGCAGCTGCTCTCCCTGCAGATCGATTGCCTTGCCTGATGACGCAACAAACACCCATGCATTGCCCCGATGCCTTCCGCCGCCGGACCGCCTCCCTTTCCTCTTGTTCTGGCACTGTGTTAAAAAAAAACTGTGGAGGCGTGTGGCACTGCGGCGGACGACTGGCGCCTCTCGTCTCGAACTCCAGCCGCGCGACACACGCTCCCCCCCCCCCCCTCTAAATAGGCCTCGTATGGCAGTCCATGCATCCGCACGAACCTACGGGCGAATAGCGCATGGAAACACGCTAAACACACAGCAAAAGCACATAAACACAGTATGTAAAGGTATATATAAAGTGACACACACACTCGTACACCCACTCAGGCACACGCTGAGGCGCGTGCGTGCACTCTCGTCTCCCTCAACCCTTTCCCTCTCCCTCTCCTTCTCCTTCTCCTTTTCCCACTCCTTCTCCCTCTCCCACTCCTTCTCCCTCTCCCTTAACCT
>NC_091568.1:19461205-19466205 GCF_042767895.1 Penaeus vannamei
ATTCAGGGCGAGTCGTCATCGACCATCAAACGTTGCGAGTCACATGCTTGTGACGCGCTGTCACCATAGGTAGCGTAACGAGTCACGTACTTGCAGGCAGCCTTCTCCTTTCTGGAGAACTCCCTACTCTTGTTACTGTTAAGCGACGTCTGCAGCCCTCGAACGGCGACCACCCCGGCCTGCCTCCATTCTTCTCGCTCTCTCTCCTCTCCCTCCCTCTCCCACCTCTCCCTCACCTCTACCACTCTCCTCCCTCTCCTCCACCGCCCTCTGCCACTTCTCCCTCCTCCTCCTCCATCCCCTCCCCTCTCCCTCCTCCCGCTCCTCTCCCCTTTTTTCCCCCCTCCCCGTTCTCTCTCTCCCCACACCGCTTCCTCCCTCCCCCTCCCCTTGCTCTCTCTCCCCACTCCTTCCTCCCTCCCCATTCCCCCTCCCCTTCCTTCCTCCCCCTTCCCCCTTCCCATCCTCCCTCTCCCTTCTCCCTCCTCCCCTCTCCTCCCTTCACCTCTCCTCCCTTCACCTCTCCCTTCTCCTCCCCCTCCATTCCCCTCGCCCTCTTCTTTCTCCAACTCTTCTCCCTTCTCCCCCATCTCCTTCCCTCTCCTCTCCCTTCTCCCACGTCTTCTTCCCCTCATCCCTTTTGTCCCGCCATCCTTTCTGGTTCTCTTCCTCCTCCACCGTCCCTCCCCTCTTCCTCCGTTTCCCCCTCCCTCTGTTCTCCCTCTTTCTCACTCCCTTACACTCTCCTTCCTCATTTCTCTCCTCCCCCTCTTCCCTTCTCCCGTTTCTCTAATTTTTCCTTCTCCATCCTCCTCCCCCTTCTCTTCCTCCTCCTCCTCCTCCTCCTCTTCCTCTTCCCCCCCTCCCTTCTCCCTGCCTCTACCTTCTCCTCCCTCTCTTCCTTTCCTTCCTTCTCCCTTATCCCCTTTCATTCCTCTTCTCCCCCTTTTCCTTCGTCCATCCTCCTTCCTTCCGCCTTCTTTCTCCTCCTCCCTTTCCACCTGACATCTTCCTCCTGCCTCTTCCTCTCTCCCTCCTTCTCCCCCACTCCCTCCTCCTCTTTTCCTCTGATACACCCTTTCCCATTCACACTTTCTTCCTTTACTCTCCTCCTCCTCCTCTTCCTTTTCATCTTAATAATCCTCTCCCCCTTCTCTACTTACCACCACCTTCGCGCAGTCTTTCTCATCCGCCCCCCCCCTCTTCCGCTGTCTACCTATAGTACTACGACCATAATTACCTTTCCTGCGGAACCGCCGCCGCCTGTACCTCCTGTTGCTCCTCAACCTTCTCCTCCTGTTGCCCCGCCTTCCTCCTCCTCCTGTTGCCCCTCCTCTTCCTCCTCCTCCTCCCGTTGCCCCTTCTCTTCCTCCTCCTCCCGTTGCCCCTCTTCCTCCTCCTCCTGTTGCCCCTCCTCTTCCTCCTCCTCCCGTTGCCCCTCCTCTTCCTCCTCCTCCCGTTGCCCCTCCTTCTTCCTCCTCCCGTTGCCCCTCCTCTTCCTCCTCCTCCCGTTGCCCCTCCTCTTCCTCCTCCTCCCGTTGCCCCTCCTCTTCCTCCTCCTCCTGTTGCCCCTCCTCTTCCTCCTCCTCCCGTTGCCCCTCCTCTTCCTCCTCCTCCCGTTGCCCCTCCTTCTTCCTCCTCCCGTTGCCCCTCCTCTTCCTCCTCCTCCCGTTGCCCCTGCTCTTCCTCCTCCTCCCGCTGCCCCTGCTCTTCCTCCTCCTCCCGTTGCCCCTCCTCTTCCTCCTCCTCCCGTTGCCCCTGCTCTTCCTCCTCCTCCCGTTGCCCCTGCTCTTCCTCCTCCTCCCGTTGCCCCTGCTCTTCCTCCTCCTCCCGTTGCCTCTCCTCTTCCTCCTCTTGTTGCCCCTCCTCTTCCTCCTCCTCCTGTTGCCCCTCCTTCCTCCTGTTGCCTCTCCTCTTCCTCCTCCTCCTGTTGCCCCTCCTCTTCCTCCTCCTCCTGTTGCCCCTCCTCTTCCTCCTCCTGTTGCCCCTCCTCTTCCTCCTCCTCCCGTTGCCCCTCCTCCTCCTCCTCCTCCTGTTACCCCTCCACTTCGTCCTCCTCCTGTTGCTCTTCCTCTTCCTCCTCCTCCCGTTGCCCCTCCTCTTCCTCCTCCTCCCCTTGCCCCTCCTCCTCTTCCTCCTCTTCTCGTTGCCCCTCCTCTTCCCGTTGCCCCTCCTCTTCCTCCTCCCCCCGTTGCCCCTGCTCTTCCTCCTCCTCCCGTTGCCCCTGCTCTTCCTCCTCCTCCCGTTGCCCCTGCTCTTCCTCCTCCTCCCGTTGCCCCTGCTCTTCCTCCTCCTCCCGTTGCCCCTGCTCCTCCTCCTCCTCCCGTTGCCCCTGCTCTTCCACCCCCTCCCGTTGCCCCTGCCCTTCCTCCTCCTCCCGTTGCCCCTCCTATTCCTCCTCCCGTTGTCCCTCCTCTTCCTCCTCCTGCCTCACTTTATCCGCTTCCTTCGCCCCCATCCTTACTTTTCCCTTCCCATTCCACCACCTCGGCCCCTTCTCTTTCCCCTTTTCTTGTCGTTTACTTCCTTTCTCCTTGCCTCCCCCTCCTGCCCCCTCTTCCCCCTCCTCCAACACCACCGAACACCGTACCTTAACCTGCAGCGAGACGCCCCCCTCCCCCTCCCCCGTTTCTCTGTCACCCTGTCTCTCTGTATAATTTCTTTGTTGTCATTCTGTCGATGAAGGTAATAACCGTATCAGTTTTATGATTCTGAATGTTGTTTCTGATACTGTTGTGCGTTATTCCTTTAGTACGACCTAAGCGGCCGAACCCTATTTACTGTTAGTATCCGTGCAGTTAGTTCCGCCTGCTCTGTCCTTCCCTTCCAGACCGTAACCGGCCCACCGCATTTTTGTTGTTGTTCCTTTAATAATGCGTTCAGATTTTGCTTAGTCGTTAAGAGTTCACAGATTCGAATGAATCCGAGTGGCTTAGACGTGGAGGAAGGGCGTCGGCGCGGCGTTTGAGCTACGGAGCGTGCGGCCGCGTGGACACTCGGCGTCTTGCGTCACTCGACTTGTTTTCCAAAGTTAAGGGAATTTGTTTCCTGGCTCGCGCCGACCTCTGTGACGCTGCATATATTTTGATTCTTTTCTCTTTTTACCGAAGTCTCAGTGACTGCGTGACATTTTTCTTGGCGGGGGAACAAAGTATGTACGTGGTATTAGCTGGAATATATGCATTTTTTAAATTTTGAGAATGCATTTGCGTGATATGGCTATGGCATGCAGTTCCCCTAATGTAACCAGGTTAAAGATTTAGGTGACCAGGAAACTGTATTGTTTACTTTTTTTATAATCAAGTGGAAGATGCATTCTGGGAAAGTTTTCCGCAGGTCCACGTCCTTCGTCTCGGGCGATGTACACTTAAGTCTGAGAATTACCTCCCTTTCTGACTCAGATGTCCATTCATCGCAGCCAACAGTTCCGGAATCGGCTAAGAGCTTAGCCACTAGGAGATGATAAAGAGGATTCTGAAAGGGCGCTTCATTTAACAAAATACCTGTTAATGTGGGTTTGCGCTCGTAGCAGCTGGCGGTCACAGCCACATGCTCAGCGCTCACGGAACACGTACTTGGCTGCCGGGCGTACGAATGTAATTGTTCGTAAAGTTGTCAAATCTGTCATTTTCTGATTTTAATGATCCATATATCTACAGGAATACTCAGTATGTAGAAATACTGGCATAGTGCTGTTGATACGTTTGGTCCGAATTCCTCGTTAAGGTTTGCTGTACAAGGTGTTGGGAAATTGGTGGCAGCACAGGTGACGGCGGGTGTTTGGAAGTCTGGCTCTGTCAGGCTTGAATTGTTCGCTCTCTTGGTTCCGGCCTGTTTGTAGTGCTCTTGGTGTGCGGTCGTGGGTCTGTTGGCGAACTCTGTTCGACTTAGAAATATTTTCAACAGCTCACTCTTAACAGATAGCGAGACAGGCCTTGCTGTGCTGGAAGTGACGAATTGAAATCAAGTGCCTGTGTCTATGCATTTGCGAGTTCGCGCTAATTAGCTCTCTCGTGTGTTCATTTTTCTCCAAAACATAGCAGATGAATTGTATGGAAACAGGTTTTGGATGAAATTATTCCTGTTGATATATTACATGAAATAGAGTTTAGTGATGACGTAATCTGGCTTGGTCTCGCGCTGGTGACTGGCCCGTTACCTGACTTCAGTCTGTCTGGAAACATTCAGCCTCGTGCATATCCACTGTTTCATTCCATAAAATTAGATGAGGGTGTAACTGATAAGGTTTTTTAGTGCGGTCGCCACAATAGATAAAATCTTAATTTCGCGTTTCGTGTTGGTGTTTCGTAGTTGAAAATTCCAGCCATCTCGACCAGCAGAGTACCTTAGATTCATGAAGCGTCTGTGCCAGTGTAGTATACCGCAATACGTACGATCGTGTTCACATGAACGGCTGTAGCCACGGGACAGTGCAAGTAAGCACGAGTGCAACGCCGACCCTGGAACAGCTGAGAAGGAAGCCCCACTAGCGCCAAGGCTGAACATCGTTGAGATCGTAATTTGAACTCACTTCACGAACTCCAGATCCAAGTGAAGTGAGCCAGGAAGGCGGGATCGTCTTACGGCGCGAGAAGGGCACGGGTGATGCGGATGTGGGTGGTGTACGTTTTTCCAGTGAGTCATCTCGGAGGTACCGCGTCGGGCAGGAGAAAGTGGCCGCACTCCGCCCCGTGGCACCCACGCTTGCTTTAAATTTGAGAAAACCCACCTGAAACGGCGAAAATAAGGCTGTTGTGCGTTCCGCAGCGAGGCGTCAGTGTGCGAAAGAGTGTGCGCTAGGTGATGCCCAGGCTCCTTCTAGTCCTGTGGCACAGAGGAACATCATATGGATTGGTTGGGCGCTCAGTTTGCTGATGTGGATATTGACATTTCTATTTTTGTTGGTGCGTGATTGAGGAGTCGGATACCGTTTTGGTGTGTTTCTTTTTCACTTTGTTTATTTGTTTACAGCTTGATTGTTTAGAAGGATTATTTTGGTG
>NC_091568.1:19493705-19496205 GCF_042767895.1 Penaeus vannamei
TGCTTTGTCACCAAGGAATCAGTTTCAGTCCTACCAATCTCCCCTTTTTACCCTTTATTTGATTTTTGGAAAGCTTCTTTTGTATTGTTTTATTGCCTTTAATGTTTTTGATATTTTGATTACAATTTCATAATCATAATATCAAAAAGAAGAATAACATTATCAATGTTAATAGTATAAGACAAAAAAAATTCTTGCCATTTCAAGAAAGGGGAAAATCTGGCGCAATTACTAGGGACACCTTCGTGGCTTAGCGTGTGTGGAGCCATCTGTTTTTAACAAAATTCGCAGAAAGCAACAGGGGACAGTACATAAATCCACAATAATTGGAGCAAGATTTTGTTTCTTATAGTTTGCAATAGATATTTTTGATGACCTTTGACAGCTATCTTTGCTGTTTTTATTTTCTTTACAGTTTTAAAATTGTATTTGTCTTAATATAAAATTACATTCATAATAATTCAAAGTGTTTTGTATCCTTTGTGCATGTTGTTTCATTCTAATTTTGGATGAGTAACAATACTTGGTTCATATTTTCCCATAATGTTGAATAAGTGAAAATAAAATGAGATACTTACTTAACTTACCTGGTTCCTTTTTTCACAGACAGAAGAGGAAATTCAGACTTTGCGCCAAGTTCTTGGCTCCAAAGTGAAGCATGCACAGGACCTCAAACGTCGCCTTGGAATTACTGTGTGGCGAGAGTTTACTGAAGATTTCAACAATTCCATGAAATCTGTTCGTGAATCTCAAACGTAAGTATTGTTTCTTGTGCAATGTCTAAATTCCACTTAAATTTAACAATTGCCATGTTTTCCAATTTATTATTATGAATATGTTCAGATGTTAATATAGTGGAATATTATTTTGTCCTGATTTATTATAAGATGTTCATCATAAGTATTTATGTGGTAAAGCCTCTTTCTGATTGTATTTATTATATTATTGTTACTATTATTACTATTATTTTTATATATTTTAAACAATTATCAAATACTTTTGGAGTTAGAGAGAAAAAAGTCTCTATGTGACACTTTTTTCATAGGGACTAGTGTAGCTAAAGATTTTTGCACCACATAATAGGAAATTAGAAAACAGTGAAAATATATTTTTGTTCGTCAAAAAGTGGTTTTATTGTCAGATAATAATGTGTGTGTATTAAGTAGTGATGTATGACATGAGAGAGAGAACTGGCCTTGATCTAAAAAGCATGAATTGGGAGGGAATTTAAAGAGTAGGGATTTTCTATGATATTAACCACATTAATTAGTATGTTGATTAATAGTCTGCCTAAGTTTAAGTTCATCTCTATATTAAGCAAGTGTATGTTGAATAATAGTTCTGCTGCCATAGCTTTAAATTTATTGTTGTATAATTTCTCTATGAATCTTATCTGTGTTCAGAAATTTTCATGTGCTTGAATGATGATCACTCAGACACATGTTGATAGAGATTTAAAAAGAGAAACTTCTTGCTTGAACTTGTTAAGAGAGATTTTAAGAAATTAGTTTTGCATGCACATTCACTTACTTACTAAATGTATGGCAAATATCAGAAAATTATCATGCAGTATGTTTCGTGGGTTTGAATAACAATATTTTCTTTTGTTTTAGCACTCAATATGTCCAAAGTTTACCTGTGTGAGTATAAGCCTAGATCTGTAGGAGAATTAAGATATTAGGAATGTATTTTTCATAATGGCTAAGCTTGAGGTTTTAACAGTTGTGTAGATGCCTTAGTTTCTTATGTACTATATTTCTGGATTAGTTGTCATTATTATTATAATTATCATTATTGATATTTTCATTGTTATTATTATTATTATTATTATTATTATTATTATTATTATTATTATTATCATCATCATCATTATTGTTATTATTTTTGGTGTTGTTTGATGCAGCATTCAGTAAATTGGTTGTCTTTATTGATTTAAATAAATGTTTGTGTTCCTTAAATTTTTTGGTTATTTTAAATATTATTTTATTATTTTTTTGTAATTATTATCTCTTTTTGCATTGTTTCTTTGAATTATGGTTTGCTTCTTGGCATGTGTAGAGCAAAAGATTCTCAGCACACTCATTCCTCATATTCAAAGGCTGACATTTCAGTCTAAGTAGCATTCAGTTATTCAGAAATATGCTAGACTGCCATTCTTTGCTTGTACATATTGGAGAGTTTTAAAAAAAGTTGAGAATTTTTTGTTGACTTGTCACTGTTTGTATTTTATTGCTTTCACCATCACGTATGTCTATGAAGAAGGCAAATTCAGGAAGTCTACTGTTGGCCTCTTCCATTCTGTTTCTTAAGTTCCTTTTTGCTTTCTTCTTTCTCATTTTTCCTCTTCTAATAGTATCCTTTCCCTTATACCTTTCTTTTTCTTATATTTTCTTTCACTTCTGTTGTTCTCTCCTCCTCCTCCTCCTTTCCTCTATCTGAGTTTATCCTATCCTGTCCTGTTCTCCAATCTCCTTTTCTTTCCTATCCTTTCCTAACATTT
>NC_091568.1:19516205-19523705 GCF_042767895.1 Penaeus vannamei
TTCTACAGGTATAGGAGATTGTCTGGAGCTTTTGTGGAACTAGGCGATGCCATTTATCAACAACCAGTGTGAGTAGGTAGAATATAGCTTCCTGCGCTTGTGTACACTGATTCACTAACAAGCTGCTTTGAGGGTGTCACCGTGAGCATATTTGTACTTCACAGCTGCAGCACTGAATCAGCTATATATTTCTGGATTAACACATGCCACATTGTTGAAGATTGTGGTTCTAATACAAGTTGAGAGTGAATGATAACCTTAAAATATGTGACAAGAAACAATTTTTGTATTAAAGTATTTCATGACCCAAATCCGCATTATTTGCATGGAATTGACCTAGATCCTGATTGCGACCTCACTACTCAAATTAAAAGATTTGTTGTGCAAATCAAGACATGTCTAGGGACTATAATGGGGTAGTTTCTATTTGTTAGGAATAGGTTAAGGTGGTATTGTATATGGATTTGTAGATGAAATGTAAGTTGCATTTTGTATTGTTTTCATTTTCATAGTCTTTCATTGGGCATAGTATGAGAAAGATGTTGATAAATAAATAGGGAGTTAGATTGCCTTATCATTTACTAAGGAAACTTTGGTAAAGATGTATTAGTAGTAACAGATGTACCAAAAGATAAAATTTCTGGGAAGGAATAGTCATTGTTGTTAATGCTATATGTTCCATGCGGGGTTCAGCAGCTACTATTTTTTGGATTGCAAGTGGATACATATCTGACTTTTCATTTATACATAGAAAATTGATAAAAGGAAGGATTATCAATCATAGCCATTTTAGGACACATAGTAATTTGATTGTGATTTTCAAGTAGGATTATTATCTAGAGAAATCTTGAACACCATTTCTCTCACATGATCCATCAATTATAACAGTTTTGAGGTGCTCATCTTATGAGATTGTATTCTGCGAGCTTCCCTAGATAGGAGGTAGTTTCTTCACTTTCTTTTGCTCTTTTCTTTAAGTTGGGTAAACTCTTACCAGAAAGATAGTTCATCAGTTTTTTTTTGTGGTTTTGAATATTCTTGTCAAGGTAGGAAATGTGTACATTGATGGATATTTTTCACTTGTTAAGTATTCGTAGCTCTTGCTCGGGTACTTACCTTCAGTTGGTGCATGTATGTTTGAAAATTGAACAAGTTTGCAAGCATGCATTTAATCACTTACTAAGGTTGCATATTTACTTTTTGATTTGAAAGGACACAGATGTAAAGTGACCTCATGCATTTGCAGACTGCATTTGATTGTTTGTTTGAGTGCTTTTTGATCTTTGCTGCTTATGATTTTTGCCCCATATCAAACCAAGTCTTGTCACTGTAGCATCCACAAAAAAGTGTACTTTATAATGCTTTAACCAAATATTTTTTATCCATTTTGTCAAAGTATCCATAAGTTACTTAGAAAGATGTACCAGGATGCTTTACTATGAAGTGATAGTACATTTAACATATATGGTATATAGTCCTGCAGTAAAATGATGAAACAAAAAAGTTTGGCAGAACCTGTTAGTCCAAAGTATATGTACCATTTTTTCCTCATTTCATTGTCTTTTGTGGGTCATGTCATTTTCCTTATGGGCATTGTTTCGTATTACATGGGATGCAAGATTTTCATGGGAAATTTTACCCAAAGATTGCAGTAACCTGTTATCAGAGTGTATTTATTTTACCTTTATTTCAGAAACAAAGCCTTTTTGTAGCAACACTATCACCAGACTGTTGCCCTGTCATCTGCTTTGGGGTTTGTTAGACTTGCATCCTTCAGAGGATTTCATTTGTTTCCTCCTACGAATGGAGGGAAATGATTCTGCCATTTTTAGTTTATTGCTAGGTTGATTGGTTCCTTTGCTTGTCTGTGAGAAATTACAGATTGATTTTGATAAATAAGAGCATCGGGCATGGTCCTAGGACCTCTTTAAGGAAGAGCAGAAGTCATGGTCCAAGAACACTTATAAAAGAGCATAGGTCAGAGTCCTAGGATGATCAGATTTGAAGGTGTACCCGATATGTGTATGTAGTTAGGGTCTAATTATTGCCAGTATAATTCATCATAGAAAATGAGTCTGCTGGAAAAAATATTTTCTCTTAAAATTTTGCAGTAGGCTAGTTCATTCTGAAACTGGATTTTTGATTGATGGCATGGCTCCTAGGATGCCATTGTTATTGTTAGTATTGTGACATCCACAGTAGCCAGATCTGCTTCTACATCCAACACACCAACCAAAATCTTCACATCTTCCACATCATAGCTGCATCCACCTCGTTCAACTACACTTCAGAACAGACGCAACAGCACTGCTAACTCCCCCTCTAAATTCCCCATCACCTGACGCGCCAACCTTGCAACTACACCTGCTGACTCCCTGTCCACCGACACTGCACCTCAACCCTCTTCCTTTTTGCAGGGCTATTTGTGTGCAGGAAAACTGAATTTTTGCTTCCATTTTCTTTGCGTAACACACTTAGAGAAAGTAACGAAAAAACTTGTGTATTGTTAGCCTGTTACACTTCCACCTCCACTCTGTCCAGCCCCGGATCAGACGACTTCGATTTTTTGTGTGTGACTTTGTTTTCCTTATTTTGAGTAGTACGCATTGAAGATGATTGGTGAAATAAGAAGTAATTTGTAGAATAAATAACGGTGCAGAGTTTTAACAAGAACTAAGCGGAAGATGCTTCAGAGATAACTGTGGCAGCTTAATGAAAAGAGTCACAACGTTTTCATTTGTATACGCTTTGAAGATTTGTCGGAAATTACTCCGGGAAGCAATTATTTTTCCCCTCCAAAAGTCGTGTGTTAATTGTGGGTCAGAAACATTTTTTACTATAACACTATTTTCTAGGGCTTGTATAAATAGCTCAAATTGAGTCGATTGCAGCAAGCTCTATGGATATGTGAAATCGTGGGCGGGATTTACGAAGTAGTCTTCTCAGCCGAAAGGAAAGTCCGAGTCAGCCAGCTTGAAGGTGGCTGGCCGCGGCGCCGCTGTCTCGGGAAGGAGCGGTTGCTGCTGTTGATTTGTGGCGCCGTCCTCTCGTCCCTCGCGCCTACATGCCTCCCGAGCCTTCGTCCCGCTCGCACCTTCCTCGGCGAAGCAGGACCCGAAATGGCCTCGCCTTGCCTTGCCTGGGGCACTGGCGTGGGAGGCCCCTCGGCGACGCCACTCGATTTTCTTTGACATTCCAACCTCCACAGACTTCGTCCAGGAACTAGGCTTGCGGTCGCTATCATGACCTGCTGTATTCTTTGGACGGTCCTTTTAGCATAGATTTAGATTGGGTTGGGGACGAATGGGCACTGCTGCTTTCCAGTTCAATTATATAGCGGGTAAAACCCCACTACAGTATACTCGCTTAGAATAAAGTTAATTATGAAAATACCGGGCTACATTTAAAGCAGATTTTGAGTCATCCAAAATTTACTTAAACTTAAAATGTCAGTATGGCCTGGGACGCGAAATACGAGAAATTGTGAAAAATTCTGGTCATCATGAGGCGTGAATTTACGTAGAAAATTTAGAAATTTAAGGTTGCGTTCCAGACCTCACGAGTTGATTGAAAGGCGCGGCACCGAAAGGCCCAGCGTGACCTCGTTTCACACCGCGAGATGCAGAGGACGTGACGCTCATGAAGATGATGGCATGTGAAGCCCTGGGGGAAGACGTGCATGATCAGCCGACCCCGTTGAGGAGGCGGCCGCGTGATTCAATGTTCGTGGACGTGCACATGACGCCGGAATCCGCGAGGACCCGCGCTGGGCGCAGTCCGGGCTGTTACGTTGGGGTTACTGTCGCTCTTAGTTCTGTTTGGAATTGGCTTCCAGTGGAGAACGTTTTCAGAATATGGGCTAAACGTATACTTTTTGCTGGTACCTATTTTTTTTATAATGATTGTTCGGTATCATTGATGCGCTCCCTTTGTTTTCTTTTTGTCAGCGGTAACATCGAACCAGATATTGATATTTTTATTTCTGCGCATTGGCCGTCGCAGTTGTCTCTAAAAGGTGCCTTAAAACTTCGTTGGCTTGGTAACACTTCCACAAGATTTCTCGACGCGAAACCAATCCCGCCCTTCGATGCCTGGCCTCGCCTGGCCTCGCCTGGCAAACAGCACACGCCCCGCAACGCAAGAATTCGCCCTATCGACTGTGTAAATAGAGGTGTAAGATGAGTAAATCTTTAAGCTTAAAGATGCACCGGGCTCCGGATCGATCTGGACCACGAGTGTCACTGTCCTTCGTGACGGTACGAACCCTTCGGATCCTTGTGTTTTCCTCTGCCAGATCTCGCCCCCCCCCCGCCCGATACGCAAACCGTATATCCTCCCCCTATCTCTCTCGCTCTCTCTTTCCCTCCCTTTCTCCCTGCATCCTCTCTCCCTCCTCTCTCCCTTTCTCCCTCCCTCCCTCTCCCTCTCTCTCCTCTCCATCATCCTTCTTCCCTTTCCCCCTCCCTTCTCTCTCTATTTCTACTTATCTATTTCTCGCCTTCTCTCTTTCCCACCCGCCCTTCATCCTCCTCCCTCTCCGCCTATCAGTTCAAACGAATTCCCGTGACGTGGGCGGATAGGGGCGGTGGGGGCGTAATGTCACTCGGTCACCGTGTTGGTGGGCGTGCGAGTTGCAGGGACAAGGGTGGTGCGCGGGCCCACGCACACCGGCCTGGGGCACGAGGCCTGCGGGTGAGCTGTAAAGAGTAGCTTCCATATCCTTGTAGACAGAGAGAGCGCGCTTGAATATTTCTCCGGCGGGAGATATTGAGCGGGCGAGACCGAGTGTCTTGACGGCCACTCCGCACGAGCAGCCCCTGTGGCCTGAATGTCCACCCCCGCGGGCTGGCGGCGCCTCGGGACACAAGTGGCTCGTGCGTGCGTACGTTTGTTCCGGGTGCTACCGTTGCCCCCGAGGGAAGCCATCCACATGCTAGCGTTTCGTAAATGCCTCCCTGCGAAGGGGACGGTCACGGCGACGCTGGCCTCGCCTGTGAGCCGAACTGTGGCGCAGTTTGGCGGACGCCGCGCGCTCGTCAAACGCTTAGCGCTTTTCGTCGTTGACTGGGACTGCAGAAAGCGCTTGCGGCCGGCCCCGAGGCGCGGGAACCTTTTCCACACTGGTCGCCTCCGAGTTCGCCAGCAGGACACATTCCCGCGGCGTCACTCCCCCGAGGCTGCTCCCTGAGGTGGCGGGACAAATCTCCCGGGGTTGCGTGCAAACATAGATAGTTATTTTGCGTACGAGACACGCAAGTTGTATCGAGCGGGTTAGCGAGAGAGACACAGCGTGGAGGGAAGGAAGAAGGAAAAAGAAAAAGAGGGAGTAAGGAAGGAAGGGAAGGAGGGGAAGGGCAGAAGGAAGGAATAAAAGAAGGGAGCAAGTCAGGATGGGAGAGAAGAAAGAAGGAAAAAGAATGGGAAGAATGGAGAGAAGTAGAGATGGAGGAAGGAAGTAACGGTTGGTGGAGTAAAGGAGAGAGAGAGAGAGAGATAGAGGGAAAGAAAGGGAGAGAGAGAGAGAGAGAGAGAGAGGGAGGGAAAGAAAGGGAGAGAGAGAGAGAGAGAGAGGGAGGGAAAGAAAGGGAGAGAGAGAGATAGAGGGAAAGAAAGGGAGAGAGAGAGAGAGGGAGGGAAAGAAAGGGAGAGAGAGAGAGAAAGAGGGAAAGAAGTGGAGAGAGAGAGAGAAAGAGGGAAAGAAAGGGAGAGAGAGAGGGAAAGAAAGGGAGAGAGAGAGAGAGAGAGAGGGAAAGAAAGGGAGAGAGAGAGAGAGAGGGAAAGAAAGGAAGAGAGAGAGAGAGAGAGAGGGAGGGAAAGAAAGGGAGAGAGAGAGAGAGATAGAGGGAAAGAAAGGTGAGAGAGAGAGACAGAGAGGGAACGAAAGGGAGAGAGAGAGAGAGGGAACGAAAGGGAGAGAGAGAGAGAGAGGGAACGAAAGAGAGAGAGAGAGAGAGAGAGAGAGAGAGGTAACGAAAGAGAGAGAGAGAGAGAGAGAGAGAGAGAGAGAGACAGAGAGGAAGGGAAAGTAAGAGAGAGAGAGAGGAAGGGAAAGTAAGAGAGAGAGAGAGGAAGGGAAAGTAAGAGAGAGAGAGAGGAAGGGAAAGTAAGAGAGAGAGAGAGGAAGGGAAAGTAAGAGAGAGAGAGAGGAAGGGAAAGTAAGAGAGAGAGAGAGAAAGGGAAAGAGAGAGAGAGAGAGAGGAAAGGGGAAAGTAAGAGAGAGAGAGAGAGAGGAGGGGAAAGTAAGAGAGAGAGAGAGGAAAGGGAAAATGAGAAGAGAGAGAGAGAAGAAGGAAGAGAGAGAGAGAGGGAGGAAGGAAAGTAAGAGAGAGAGAGGAAGGGAAAGTAAGAGAGAGAGAGAGAAGGGAGGAGGAAAGTAATGGAGAGAGAGGAAGGGAAAGTAAGAGAGAGAGAGAGAGAGAGGAAGAGAGAGAGAGAGAGAGAGAGGAAGGGAAAGTAAGAGAGAGAGAGAGAGAGAGGAGGAAAGTAATGGAGAGATAGAGAGAGAGAGGAAGGAAATGGAGAGAGAGAGAGAGGGAAAGAAATGGAGAGAGAGAGAGAGAGAGGAAAGAGAGAGAGAGAGAGAGAGAGGAAAGGAGAGAGAGAGAGAAAGAGAAAGGGAAATGGAGAGAGAGAGAAGAGGGAAAGAGAGAGAGAGAGAGAGAGAGAGGGAGGGAAAGGGAGAGAGAGGAGGGAAAGGAAAGAAATGGAGGAGAGAGGGAGGGAAAGGGAAAGGGAGAGAGGGAGGAAAGGAAATGGAGAGAGAGGGAGGGAAAACAGGAAGAAATGGAGAGAGGAGAGAAAGAGGGAAATAAATGGGAAAGGGAGAGAGAGAGGGAGGGAAGGAAATAAAGGGAGAGAGGGAGGGAAAGGAAAGAAAGGGAGAGAGGGAGGGAAAGAAAGAAATGGAGAGAGAGAGAGAGAAAGAGGAAAGGGAAATGGGAGAGAGAGAGGGAAAGAAAGGGAGAGAGGGAGAGAGAGAAGGGGGGGAAAGGGAAAGGGAGAGAGAGAGAGAGAAGGGAAAGAAGTGGGAGGGAGAGAGAGAGGAAAGGGGAAAGAAGTGGAGAGAGGGAGGAAGGAAAGGGAGAGAGGAGAGAGGAGAGGGAAAGAGGGAAAGGGAGAGAGGGAGGGAAGGGAAAGGGAGAGAGGGAGAAATGGAAAAGAGAGAGAGAGGGAGAAATGGAGAAGAGAGAAAGAGAGAAAGAAGTGGAAAGAGAGAGAGAGAAGGAAAGAGAGAGAAGGGAGAGAGGGAGGGAAAGGAAAGAAGTGGAGAGAGAGAGAGAAGGAAAGGACAGAGAGAGAGAGAGAGAGAGAGAGAGAGAGAGAGAGAGAGAGAGAGAGAGAGAGAGAGAGAGAGAGAAAGGAGGAAAGAGTGGAGGGAAAGAGAGAGAGGAAGGGAAAGGAAAGGAGAGAGAGACAAAGGGGGAAAGAGGGAGAGAGAGAAAGAGAAAGGGAGAGAGAAGAGAAGAGAGAGAGAGAGAAAGGGAAAGAGAGAGAGAGAGA
>NC_091568.1:19569801-19574801 GCF_042767895.1 Penaeus vannamei
AGTAGTTCGAAGGAACAGACTCCCTTGAAGCATATCCTCTCGCACAGTTCCCATGGGATAAGAATCCAAATGACTCGTGCCGTCCCGCCTGCGTCTTTGGGAGGATAAAGCTTCTTGCCATGCATGGGCGCAACGTCACGCCCGCCGGGAAATGGCGACGCCGGCCCTCGGCATCCAGTTCTTGCGGCGCTAAAGAGACTCATCTGTCACAGGAAGCGTTTTCGATGGCTCTCGCAGCGGGCCGGCGATCTGTTCCGGCATGATGCTTGGGCATGTTGAAGGAGGATCATTCTCGCTGTGTCCCCTTTGCATGAGCATATGAGCTTTACTCATGCTGCATGAATTCAATTTCTTTTATAGCCATGACATAATGTAGTAGTTGATCACGAACGAAAGGTTTGGGAGAGCGGAACTCGACAATAAGAGTAGGCAGAACGCAGCGCAAGCACGATAACGAGGGAAAAGGCTGGCGGAAAGACGACGGCGGCGACGGCCTGGTTTCGGCCGATGTGTGTGTGTGGGGGGGGGGGAGCAGGCGCCGGAAATAACGCGTTCGGGACAATGCCGTCGCTCCTCGTGAACAACGGCGGCCGAGAGGGAGGCGGAGGTCCAGGTGCAGAAAGGGTCATGGCAGCCGATGGGCCGAAAGGGTCATGGCAGCCGATGGGCCGAAAGGGTCATGGCAGCCGATGGGCCGAAAGGGTCATGGCAGCCGATGGGCCGAAAGGGTCATGGCAGCCGATGGGCCGAAAGGGTCATGGCAGCCGATGGGCCGAAAGGGTCATGGCAGCCGATGGGCCGAAAGGGTCATGGCAGCCGATGGGCCGAAAGGGTCATGGCAGCCGATGGGCCGAAAGGGTCATGGCAGCCGATGGGCCGAAAGGGTCATGGCAGCCGATGGGCCGAAAGGGTCATGGCAGCCGATGGGCCGAAAGGGTCATGGCAGCCGATGGGCCGAAAGGGTCATGGCAGCCGATGGGCCGAAAGGGTCATGGCAGCCGATGGGCCGAAAGGGTCATGGCAGCCGATGGGCCGAAAGGGTCATGGCAGCCGATGGGCCGAAAGGGTCATGGCAGCCGATGGGCCGAAAGGGTCATGGCAGCCGATGGGCCGAAAGGGTCATGGCAGCCGATGGGCCGAAAGGGTCATGGCAGCCGATGGGCCGAAAGGGTCATGGCAGCCGATGGGCCGAAAGGGTCATGGCAGCCGATGGGCCGAAAGGGTCATGGCAGCCGATGGGCCGAAAGGGTCATGGCAGCCGATGGGCCGAAAGTCATGTCCAGGTGATGAAATGCCTGATGAAAGGAGAGGGAAGGCTGCAAGGACGATGAGTTAAAGGGCGGGTTCGGTCTAATGGTCTGCACTGAAGGAGAAAGTTGCATTGCACAAAGGCTATGTAGAGGCGTTGAATAACAGAGACGAGACTGAAGTGTTTGTGGTTGATAGTCGGGAGAGTGAGAGGCCGGGAGGATATTGAATGTGGGCGAGGGCGAGTGTGGTTTAGACGTGGTGGCGGGCGGCTTAGAGGTTATTGCGGAGGCGGTGGGCGGCATGGAGGAAAGTGCAAAGGTGCAGAGGCGCTGCAAGGCATTGCAGAGAGGCGGCGGCAAGCGGGAAGCGCCGATGTAACCGACGTGGGATTGAAAGTCGGCGTGTACACCCTATGGCGAATTGGGCGGAGGTGGAGCGAAGGAGGTTATTGTTCGGGGATGGATTGAGAGTAATGTAGTGGGTGGCAGGCGGGGAGGGGAGGGGCGAGGAGGGAGGGAGGGAGAGTGCATGCGTGGAGGGAGAGGGACGGAGCGGGGCGACGCCGGTAGGGCCTCAGTGCTCGCTCCTACGACAGTCGCGGCTGACGCGCTCCTCGCCCGACCTCTCTGCCGCGCCGCCCGCCGATTTCCACCATGGATAAGGTCTCTGATATGTGAGTACCCACCCCGGCAGCGCCTTGGGCGGCGCCCGACGGAGCCACGCTGAGACGCTTGTGTTCCTTCAGTAGGAGGGAAGAGGGAAAGAGTGAGAGGGAGAGAGATTCAGAAGGCGTCGTGCGTGAGGGAAAGCGAGTGTCTCCAGGGGCAAGTGAGGGCATCGTGTGCGTGCAGTGCCGCCCTAGCACTGCCCTTCGACACGGAGTGAGGTGCGGGAGCCGAAGCGCGGTGCGAGGTGGCGGACTCACCTCCGTTCGGTCTCCGCCGCTGGATCGAATTGGAGTCAGCGCGCGCCCGAAGATCAATAGTAGTGCTCGGGCCTCCTCTTTTCCTCCCTCTCCCTTTCCTCCTCCTGCTCTGCTCTTCCTCCTCTGCTGCCTCCTCATTTTCCATCACCCTCTCCCAATCCTCTCACTCTACCGCCCTAGCCCTCTTCTCTTCTTTTTTCTCCCCTGTCATAGGGCATCCCCCCCCCTTTCTCTCTCTCTCTCTCTCTCTCTCTCTCTCTCTCTCTCTCTCTCTCTCTCTCTCTCTCTCTCTCTCTCTCTCTCTCTCTCTCTGTCTCTCTGTCTCTCTCTCTTCCCCTTCTCTCTCTCTCTCTCTCTCTCTCTCTCTCTCTCTCTCTCTCTCTCTCTCTCTCTCTCTCTCTCTCTCTCTCTCTCTCTCTCTCTTCTTCCCCTCCTCTCTCTTCTCTCTTTCCTCTCGTGTATCCGCCCCCTTCCCATTCCGCATCTTCACGCTCACTTTGTCCTCTCTTGACCTCTACGTCCTCCATCTCCCCTTCCTCGCCCTTCCACTCTCCTCATTCTTATTCTCCTCCTCTTCACCCATCTCCCCCCCCCCCCCCCCCCCACAACTGCCCTTCCCTCTGTTCCCACCCTCTTCGCCGCCTTCTGCTCCTGATGGCTTGTACATGATGTCTCGCCAGCACTCCCCGAGTCCCCCTGGCACGAGTGTCGTCTTCCTCCGGGTTCCTCTCGAGTCCTCCCCTGGGTGCCCCTAGAGGGTCCTCCCCTGGGTGCCCCTCGAGAAGCCTCCCCTGGGTGCCCCTCGAGAAGCCTCCCCTGGGTGCCCCTCGAGAAGCCTCCCCTGGGTGCCCCTCGAGAGTCCTCCCCTGGGTGCCCCTCGAGAGTTCTCCCCTGGGTGCCCCTCGAGAGTTCTCCCCTGGGTGCATCTCGAGAGTCCTCCCCTGGGTGCCCCTCGAGAGTCCTCCCCTGGGTGCCCCTCGAGAGTCCTCCCCTGGGTGCCCCTCGAGAGTCCTCCCCTGGGTGCCCCTCGAGAGTCCTCCCCTGGGTGCCCCTCGAGAGTCCTCCCCTGGGTGCCCCTCGAGAGTCCTCCCCTGGGTGCCCCTCGAGAGTCCTCCCCTGGGTGCCCCTCGAGAGTCCTCCCCTGGGTGCCCCTCGAGGGTCCTCCCCTGGGTGCCCCTCGAGAGTCCTCCCCTGGGTGCCCCTCGAGAGTCCTCCCCTGGGTGCCCCTCGAGAGTTCTCCCCTGGGTGCCCCTCGAGAGTCCTCCCCTGGGTGCCCCTCGAGAGTCCTCCCCTGGGTGCCCCTCGAGAGTCCTCCCCTGGGTGCCCCTCGAGGGTCCTCCCCTGGGTGCCCCTCGAGAGTCCTCCCCTGGGTGCCCCTCGAGAGTCCTCCCTGGGTGCCCCTCGAGAGTCCTCCTCTGGGTGCCCCTCGAGAGTCCTCTGGGTGCCCCTCGAGAGTTCACCCCTGGGTGCATCTCGAGAGTCGTCCTCTTCTGGGTGCCCCTCGAGAGTCGTCCTCCCCTGGGTGCCCCTCGAGAAGCCTCCCCTGGGTGCCCCTCGAGAGTCCTCCCCTGGGTGCCCCTCGAGGGTCCTCCCCTGGGTGCCCCTCGAGGGTCCTCCCCTGGGTGCCCCTCGAGGGTCCTCCCCTGGGTGCCCCTCGAGAGTCCTCCCCTGGGTGCCCCTCGAGGGTCCTCCCCTGGGTGCCCCTCGAGGGTCCTCCCCTGGGTGCCCTTCGAGAGTCCTCCCCTGGGTGCCCCTCGAGAGTCCTCCCCTGGGTGCCCCTCGAGAAGCCTCCCCTGGGTGCCCCTCGAGAAGCCTCCCCTGGGTGCCCCTCGAGAGTCCTCCCCTGGGTGCCCCTCGAGAGTCCTCCTCTTGGTGCCCCTCGAGAGTTCTCCCCTGGGTGCCCCTCGAGAGTTCTCCCCTGGGTGCATCTCGAGAGTCGTCCTCTTCTGGGTGCCCCTCGAGAGTCGTCCTCCCCTGGGTGCCCCTCGAGAAGCCTCCCCTGGGTGCCCCTCGAGAAGCCTCCCCTGGGTGCCCCTCGAGGGTCCTCCCCTGGGTGCCCCTCGAGGGTCCTCCCCTGGGTGCCCCTCGAGAGTCCTCCCCTGGGTGCCCCTCGAGAGTCCTCCCCTGGGTGCCCCTCGAGAGTCCTCCCCTGGGTGCCCCTCGAGAGTCCTCCCCTGGGTGCCCCTCGAGAGTCGCCCTCTTCTGGGTGCCCCTCGAGAGTCGTCCTCCCCTGGGTGCCCCTCGAGAAGCCTCCCCTGGGTGCCCCTCGAGAAGCCTCCCCTGGGTGCCCCTCGAGGGTCCTCCCCTGGGTGCCCCTCGAGGGTCCTCCCCTGGGTGCCCCTCGAGGGTCCTCCCCTGGGTGCCCCTCGAGGGTCCTCCCCTGGGTGCCCCTCGAGAGTCCTCCCCTGGGTGCCCCTCGAGAGTCGTCCTCTTCTGGGTGCATCTCGAGAGTCGTCCTCCTCTGGGTGCCCCTCGAGAGTCGTCCTCTTCTGGGTGCATCTCGAGAGTCGTCCTCCTCTGGGTGCCCCTCGAGAGTCGTCCTCTTCTGGGTGCCCCTCGAGAGTCGTCCTCTTCTGGGTGCCCCTCGAGAGTCGTCCTCTTCTGGGTGCCCCTCGAGAGTCGTCCTCTTCTGGGTGCCCCTCGAGAGTCGTCCTCTTCTGGGTGCCCCTCGAGAGTCGTCCTCTTCTGGGTGCCCCTCGAGAGTCGTCTTCTTCTGGGTGCCCCTCGAGAGTCGTCTTCTTCTGGGTGCCCCTCGAGAGTCGTCCTCTTCTGGGTGCCCCTCGAGAGTCGTCCTCTTCTGGGTGCCCCTCGAGAGTCGTCCTCC
>NC_091568.1:19679207-19681707 GCF_042767895.1 Penaeus vannamei
AGGCTCTGCTGCCACCTACCTTGTCACAGGCTCTGCTGCCACCTACCTTGTCACAGGCTCTGCTGCCACCTACCTTGTCACAGGCTCTGCTGCCACCTATCTTGTCACAGGCTCTGCTGCCACCTACTTTGTCACATGTTTAGCTCCTGCTGCCTTTGTTAGGATTGCATTGACATCTGAGGCAAATCCATTTACACCCTGTGCATTTCCCTTAATCGAGACACTGTGATGTCCTGTCTATATGAACTAACGTCCGGAAGGCGACTCCCTTCCCTAGTACCAAAAGGATGAGATTGGGATCATAAAGGATTTTGCACTGGACCTTTGAAATTTCACTTCTGCTACCTACTACCTTGCCACAAGCTTACTTCCTGCTGCCTTTGTTAGCATTGCATTGACCTCCAAGGCAAATCCATCTACAACCTGGGGATTCCCCTTAACCTAGAGACACTGTTGTCCTGTCTATATGACCCTTAATGTAATATTTGCAGTACAGGTCAGTCAGGCCACTGCCTCCCTTCCCGAGTACTAAAGGGATGAGGTTGGGATCATGAGATTTTTCGCTGTCACTATAGAGTTTTAACCTCTCCTGCCACCTATCTTGTCATAGGCTCTGCTACAGCCTACTTTGTCGCAGGCTCTGCTGCCACAAACCTTGTCACAGGCTTACCTCCTGCAGACTTTGTTAGGATTGCATTGACCTCCAAGGCAAATCCATTTACACCCTGTGCATTATCCTTAACCAATAGGCACTGTGATGTCCTGTCTATATGAACCTTGGCACAATATATCAGGCTAAGGTGAGTCAGGCAACTCCCTCCCTTCCCGAGTACCAAAGGGATGGGATTGGGATCAAAATGGATTTTGTGCTAGCACTCGATTTTTAACCTCTGCTGCAAACTGCCTTGTCACAGGCTCTGTGACATAAAGGATTTTGCGCTGGCACACTTGAAATTTAACTTCTTTTGCCAACTACCTTGCCACAGGCTTACTTCCTGCTGCCTTTTTTAGGATTGCATTGACCTCTGAGGCAAATCCATCTAAAACCTGAGCATTTCCCTTAACCAAGAGACACTGTGATGTCATGTCTATATGACCCTTAGCGCAATATTTGCGGCAAAGTTTAACCAGGTGACTGCCTCCCTTCCTGAGTACTAAAGGGATGAGGTTGGGATAAACAATTTTTTGCTGTCACTTTAAATCTTTAACCTCTCCTGCCGCCTACCTTGTCACAAGCTTACCTCCTGCAGCCTTTGTTAGAATTGCATTGACCTCCGAGGCAAATCCAATTACACCCTGTGCATTTTGTTTAACCAAGAAGCGCTGTGAACCTTGATGCAACATTTGTGGCTAAGGTCAGTCAGTAGACTCCCTCCCTTCCTGAGCACCAAATGGATGAGGTCGTAAGAGATTTTGCACTGGCACTTTTGATCTTTATCCTCTGCTCCACCTACCTTGTCACAGGCTCTGCTGCCACTTACCTTGTCATTTGGCTCTGCTGCCACCTACGTTGTCACAGGCTCTGCTGCCACCTACCTTGTCACAGGCTCTGCTGCCACCTACCTTGTCACAGGCTCTGCTGCCACCTACCTTGTCACAGGCTCTGCTGCCACCTACCTTGTCACAGGCTCTGCTGCCACCTACCTTGTCACAGGCTCTGCTGCCACCTACTTTGTCACAGGCTCTGCTGCCACCTACCTTGTCACAGGCTCTGCTGCCACCTACCTTGTCACAGGCTCTGCTGCCACCTACCTTGTCACAGGCTCTGCTGCCACCTACCTTGTCACAGGCCCTGCTGTCACCTACCTTGTCACTGGCTCTGCTGCCACCTACCTTGTCACTGGCTCTGCTGCCACCTACCTTGTCACAGGCTTATCTCCTTCAGCCCTTGTTAGGTTTTGACCTCTGGGGCAATTCTATTTACACCCCTTGAATTTCACTCAACCAAGAGGCACTATGATGTCCTGTCTATATGAATCTTAAAGCCAAATTCGTGGCTAAGGTCAGTCAGGCGACTCCCTCCCTTACTGAGCACCAAAGGTTGGGATCATAAGGGATTTTGCACTGGCACTTTTGATCTTGAACATCTGCTGCCACTTACCTTGCCACAGGCTTACCACCTGTGGCCTTTGTTAGGAATGCATTGATCGAGGCAATCTATTTACTCCCTGTGCATTTCCCCCTACCGACAGGACATCTATCTATATGAACCTTGATGCAATACTTGAGGCTAAGGTCAGTCAGGCCACTCCCTCTCTTCCCGAGTACTAAAGAGATGAGGTAGGTATCAAGGGATTTTGCGCTGGCACTTTTGATCTTTAACCTCTCCTGCCACCTATCTTGTCATAGTCTTACCTCCTGCAGCCTTTGTTAGGATTGCATTGACCTCCAAGGCAAATCCATTTCCACCCTGTGCATTCCCTGTCTATATGAATCTTAGCACAATATTTGCAGTAAAGGTCAGTCAGGCGACTCCCTCCCTTCACGAGTACTAAAGGGA
>NC_091568.1:19696707-19699207 GCF_042767895.1 Penaeus vannamei
TTGCCACCCGTTACAGAAAAAAATCATCCTCATCCCAAACTGTTTCTCGGCAGTACCACCAGTTCGCTTCCTCGAGACCACCGCCAAAGCCTCGCGCCAACAAGCGGTTTGACCAATTTGCAGTTCTTTATAGGAGCTCGGTCGCAGCTTCGAGTTTCTGAAACCAAGTTAAGAGTCCCAAATACAACGGTAGCAGCTGCCAGATTCTAGCTCGTAGTTAATGGCAGCTGCGAGTTCCCAGCATTAGATCAATGTCAGTGGCAGGAAAGTGGGCTATCTTCTTTATTCCAAATGTCAGAGAGCCAAAGAGAAAGGAACCTATCACTTTCCTCCCTGGGCCAGTGAAGGCACTGCCTGAAGATAAGCGGCTCTTTAACGCCAGAATTTTTTTGCTCGGTGGCTCAAACCTCGGCGTACCTTTAACCCTGGCCAATTGAGTAATGGCAGCCGTTATGCTCTGCATGATCTAGAGGAGAAAAAGAAACCTCGACACATTCAAAGAAGTTGCGTTAACCGTCTGTGATAACTAGATGCGGAACTTTGCCTTTTGTAAAGCAATAGAACATTTTTTGTTCGGCTTTATCATTTTCAAATGTAATTCTGCCTCCTCTTCCTCTTTTTCTTTTCATTTTTTTCTTCTCTTGTCCCTCTTCTTCTTTTTTCTTCTCCCTCTTCTTTTTTTCTCCTGTCCCTCTTCTTCTTTTTTCTTCTCCCTCTTCTTTTTTTCTCCTCCCCTTTCTTCACATCATTATCCATGTTGACAAATGTAGAAAAGGTAAGAAAGAGAATGGATATCTTCACAACACAAGAAGGCATGTATTTCTGATGATGTAATCGAAACCGGTCAAATACATCTCTTGTATTGTGAAGATATTCATTCTCATTCATACCTTTTCTACATTCACCTCATTCATTTTCCTCTACCCCCTCCTCCCCCTTTTACCCCCCCCCCTCCCCTATAGCAGCTGCGCCCATTAGAATAGTTTCCCTAATCCCGACAAGCACCCAACTGCCGGAATGGTGATGATGCTAATGGGATGAGGGCAGAAAGGGGCGCCGCCGCTCCTGCGCTGCGGGAACGAGGCTGCAGGTTGTTGCTGGCACGAGTCACGGCAGTCTGCCTGAACAATTCGGAAATAACTTGAATGTCACAGTATACACAATGTCGGAAAACAGTGTATGTTTATATTTTTTGGACCAGGGCTCTGGCGGGATTTGCTTGCGGCGATCGACTATTTGAGGTTACCGGCAGCAAGCAACAGTGCTTTCGAGGAGTTATTCCTATGAGAGAAATTCAGGCAGAGGGAACAGGACTGATCAGCGAGGGTTATCGGCATATGCATGCACGCGAGCAAGCAAAACAGACATGCATACGAGCACACACACATGGACACACGTACACGCACGGACTCACACACACACATACACACGGACGCACACACACACACACACATGGACGCACAAAAACGCATACAGACACGGTCACAAACACACAGGGAGGCACATACATACACACACACACGGACACACACACGGAGGCACATACACGCACTGACACACACACACACGGACACACTCACACACAGACGCACATACACACACACGGATGCACACAAACACAGATAAACGGACGCACGTATATGTATGTGCATGTGTACGTTTAGAAAATAAGCCGTTGTTGTCCTGCTTCATCAAAGTCTGTACTCGCGCGTGTCTGGCTCCGTTGTTATTTCGGTCGGAACGCACCTTGGCCTCCGCCGTGCATGGGGACCTTGGGAAGTCCGTGCCTCGGCCGCGAGCGACCTGAGCCGTGGCGAAAATTGGTGCTGGCCTCCGGCGCCGCCCGCCCGCCGAGGCCTGCGCCGAGAGACCTGCTCCTGCGTTTGCTTCAACCCTGAGGGAAATCCGTGCGGCCTCGCTGAACTTTTTCGGACGGTGGGTGAGGGTTGGGGGAGGGGAGAATGGGGGGGGGGGGGGTTGGCTTAAATGCAAGGTCCTCGCCCATGTTTTTTTTTTTTTTTTCGTTTCAGTCTTATTGGTGTGTATCTGAAGGCGTTTATATTTTACTCAAATTATAGCACTGATAATCTTGAATATCGTCTACAAAAAGTACCATAACAACGGGAGTCCGAATAAAAAGAATCAACAGACTGAATAATCTAATAGGAAGAAAAGGTAGCACTCCGAATCCTGGTCCGAGGGAGCGTAGCATGAGACAGCGCACACTGGCGGTCAACGAGTGACTAACCCACAAAAAACGGAGGGAAACTCTTGTGATTCCCTCAGCATTCCATCCGCTTGTTGTTGCCAAGATCTGGTGTCATGGCTCCGATCTTCCATTGGTTTGTCTTCGCTTTCGCCGTAAATTCAGGTTTCCTTTCGTCCTGAGCGCGGAACAGGCGCGCGCCGGACACTTGGACTGATGTAAACGTCGCTGCGAATAGGTAGCAACTTGTGCGAGGAAGGTGTTGGTGCTGCTCAAGGATCGTCCGGATGCTGG
>NC_091568.1:19704207-19706707 GCF_042767895.1 Penaeus vannamei
ACCCCCCCCCCCTCCCCACGGCGCTTGCATGTTCCTTTCTCTCGATCTTTGGCAAAACACCCTTGCTGTGGGTCGTGTTGGCTCGTGATCGAAGTCAGTTTACTTTGAATGCGGCTGAAAAGAGAGAGAAAAGGGAGAGAAAGTGCGGGAGTGTAGGAGGGAGGGAGAGAGAGAGAGAGAGAGACAGAGAGAGAGAGAGAGAGAGAGAGAGAGAGAGAGAGAGAGAGAGAGAGAGAGAGAGAGAGAGAGAGAGAGAGACTAATTTCAAAAGTGCGCACTACTGAGAAAACAATTATGAAATCGTGGATTTAAACGTCACCCATTTGGTATCCGAATCACTGAAGAATAACGTTTAGATTAGCAGAACCAATATACCATGAAAAAGGCTGTCCATCGGGGATATAACTGAGAGGACAATGGTGGCTCTTTGAGAGTGAGGATGTGCTCACACGAAAAAAAAAAAAAAAAAGATGAAATAAAAGGTTTAATCAGATTAGGATGTGTCTGATTATCATTGTCAATTTTATCATATCTGATTTCATAGACTATGGAAGCGTGTTCGGTTTCCAGCGGATGGATAATTTTCGATTTGTTATCATGTCTAATGGATTTGAGGAGGAACAGCTGTAGTCTGCTCAGTCGCCGTTGCATTACACATGCCTCTCCTGCCCCCCCTTTCTCTCCCCCTCTGTCTTTCTCTCTCTCCCTCTATCCTAGCTTTATCTCTCTCTACGCCCACCACTCTCTCTCTCTTTCTTTCTCTCTCTCTCCCTCTATCCTAACTTTATCTCTCTCTACGCCCACTACACCCACTCTCGCGCTCTCTCTACCTCTCTACCTCTCTCCTAACTTTATCTCTCTCTGCAAGTCTCCTCCCCCTTCTCTTTCTCTCGCTCTTTCTTTCTCTCTCTCTCTCTCTCTCTCTCTCTTTTTCCTTCTCTTATGCCTCTATCTCTCTCTGCGCACCCCCTCTCTCTCTTTTCTCTCCCAACCTCCCTTCGACCACCCACCCTCCCTCTCTCCATATCTCTTTCTGTCTCTCTCTCTCCTTCTCCGCCCTGTGTCTGCCTCCCCCTCTCTCTTTCTTTCTCTATGTCCTATGTCTCTCTCTCCTCCCCTCCCTTGCCCTCTCTCTCTTTCTCCCTCTTTATCTTTTATATATTTTTTTCTCTATCTTTGTCTTTCCTTCACCTCTTCCCTCTCTTTCTTTATCTTTCTTTTACTCTCTCTCACTCGCCTATCTCTCTCTCTTTCCTTGTCCCTCCCCCTCTCTTTCTTTCTCTTTCTTCCCCCCTTTCTCTCTCTCCCCCTCTCTCTTTCTCTCTCCTTTTCTACTCACCGTCTCTCACTCTCCCTCTTCCTCCTTCTCTCTCTCTCTCTCTCTCTTCCACCTCCTCCTCCTTCCTCTCTATCCCTTCCTCCCCCTCTCTCTATCTATATATCTGTCTTTATCTCTCTCCGTCTGTCTGTCTTCTCCTCTATCTATATGTTTTTTCTCTCTCACTCCCATCATCATTCTGTTCAGTTCCGTTCGCCACGTCACCCGCGGCCTCTCCAAACAGCTATGACGACATCCGCCCTCTTGTCTCAGGGCCACTTTAACCCCGCGGCCTCTCGCCTCCCTCGATTCCTCTCGGAGGTTCGCTCCTTCGTATAAACTTTCTTCTGCTCGAAATAGCTTTCCTATACTTTCCTATTTTTTTTCTCTCTCTTACACTTTATCGTAGTATAGTGGTTTCTGTTTCTTTCTGTTATTTTATTCCCCATAATTCTTTGGGTTTTGTAGTGTTGTAAGAATACAAAAATCTAGTCGATGTAGGTACTGGCACGCTGTTTGCATTTATTTTATCTTTAAACTGTCTCAAGATGCAGTTGGCTAAGAGACGCTCGTACAACACACACACACACAAACGTACACACACACACACACAAACGTATACACACGCACATACAGCTACCTCGTGGGCTAGTCTCCTGATCCCCTGTTACTTCTCTGGGGACAAAGGGCTTGATTAAACCGCTGAAATTTCAATAAGATTCGATAAAATGAGCTGACAGTTCATCTGTTCTCTCGCTGAATTCCCTTGACTCACACCTGAATATGTAAAAGCATTAGACTTTTAAAAAGGAAAAATCTCTTATGACTTTAAAATATGTAAAATATGCAAGGAATATTTTATGCGTTTTCTTGCAAAGCCTTATTTCGTTTTCCTTTTGTTCCTATGTTTGTGCTTTTGCCACATGCAACATCTTGGGCACTGAAGTTAACACCTGAATTTCCACTTTACAGCAGAGGCTCTGGCCTCGCGCGGGGAAAACCAATAGTCCCGGGTGAACTGTGGTCTTTGGTAAGCCTCCTCCCTTGTTGGAATCTTACGTCACGCCAGCTTTACGCTCGCAAGAACCAGCAGTAAAATCGTTAAAGTTGATATCATGGACGGATGAGGCGGAGGGAGCCATGCTCCATGCTATGCACTACAAAACTTCATTAAAACAGACA
>NC_091568.1:19736707-19741707 GCF_042767895.1 Penaeus vannamei
GCAGTCTAATGCAACTTTCTGCAATATTTTTGACATTGTGTTTGACTAACAGTTTAATATTGTTTTTTCAGTTTTGTTATTATTTGTGCCATTATGGTTCCAGAGAGACTAAAGTGTTCGTCATCGATTTGGTTGGAAGGTAGGAGGCAACGAGCTGTTCGTCTGCTCATGTGTTTGAATGACTGACAACCAGCTTAGATTCTTCACTTCTCTATCCTGTACTTGCACAGATCGCTAGCCCATCGAAAGCGCAGCTAGAAAAGTCTGTAACATAGACCTGTGTTTGCTCTTTTTACTAACCCCATTTTGCATGCCACGACTTGACCAGTGAATAGTAAACCATACTCAGTGTAACACATATATGATTAAACGTTGCAGGCACTCTACTTCTTTGTTATTACGGGCTGGGCTTAAGGAACAAGCATCCACTAGAATGACTTTATAATGCCTGCAATTTCCATCGGTATTATTTTCAATGTTGCAGTGTCCAGCCAGGAAATAATTGTACATAAACCAATTTGCTAACGAGTTTTACTGTAGCATTCCACTGTATATATAACCATTAATATACGGATAAACTTTACACTGGAGG
Organism: Penaeus vannamei; assembly: GCF_042767895.1. Taxonomy (NCBI): domain Eukaryota; kingdom Metazoa; phylum Arthropoda; class Malacostraca; order Decapoda; family Penaeidae; genus Penaeus; species Penaeus vannamei. The sequence continues at coordinate 19,737,300 of NC_091568.1, forward strand.
TAAGATTCTCATGAATGATTGCCAAAGGTCTAAGACCAGCTGCCTTGCATCCATTGCTCTCTGCATATGACGTTGTGAAACAGACTTGTGCAAATGGAAGTTAAAGTAAACCCTAACAGATGACTGGATTTTATGTAGAAGATAAATAGGTCAAAGCCTGAAACAACTGTTATAAAGATTATTGTGAAATTAGAGTTACCTTGGAGTAGACATTTACAGGGAACTGATTTGCTTGTTCATTTTGATGTGTTATCAGATTAGAGATGTTTGTATGAAAAACAACAACAACTGAGTAATGATAATGATACCACCTTTATCTCTCTCCCCCCTCTCACTCACTCACTCTCTCTCTCTCTCTCTCTCTCTCTCTCTCTCTCTCTCTCTCTCTCTCTCTCTCTCTCTCTCTCTCTCTCTCTCTCTCTCTCTCTCTCTCTCTCTCTCTACCTCCCTCCCTCCCTCCATCTCTCTCCCCCCTCCCTCTGTCTCTCTCTTTCTCCCCCCTCGCTTTCTCTCTCTCCCTCTCTCTTTCTCCCCCCCCCCTCTCTCTCTCCATCTATCTGTCTTTCTTTCTTCAATTTTCTCTCTCTCTCTCTCTCTCTCTCTCTCTCTCTCTCTCTCTCTCTCTCTCTCTCTCTCTCTCTCTATATATATATATATATATATATATATATATATATATATATGTATGTATATATACATACATATACATATTTGTATATGTATATATATATATATATATATATATATATATATATATGTATATGTATGTGTATATATATATATATATATATATATATATATATATATATATATATATATATATATATATATATATATATATATATATATATATATATATATATATATATATATTTGTATATGTGTGTGTACCTGCGTGCGTGCGTGTGTGTGTGTGTATGTGTGTGTGTGTGTGTGTGTTTGTGTGTATGTATGTGTATGTGTGTGTGTGTGTGTTTGTGTGTATGTATGTGTGTGTGTGTGTTTGTGTGTATGTATGTGTGTGTGTGTGTGTGTGTGCGACCGTATCCCTGCCTCTATATCCAGTTCTGCTCATTTCTGCAACCATGTCCACACATACCTCACTGAATATCTGTCATCAACATCGTTATATCAGCCACTAAGGAGGGACAGATTTCTCTTCTCTTGAAAACATGTTTTACATTTTAATCAAATTTAGCTGTGAACAATGAAATCTTACCAAGATTATTATTCACAATTCCCGAAACAAATAATTTAGAATGAAAATGAAATATGAGAAATTACAGCTGAAGCGGCGAACCACAGACACAGTACAAAGTATACACGACAGTCCAGAATTCTTTTCCTTTTGATCTTTTGATGTTCCTGTCCGCCATTAATTCTTCGAAACGAGATTCTCAGACTCGCCACCGCCCGCAGGACTGAGTACCGCATGGGAAACTGGGTGTACCTGAACGTGAGTTACCCCGAGGACGAGGAGTCGACGCACCCCGAGGCAAGCATCGCGCCAGTCAAGCAGTACCTGAGTCCCCGCCAGATCACGGTGCTTGAGGGGGAGGACGTCAAGCTGCACTGCCTCTACGGCGGATAGTAAGTCACGTGCCCTTGGCGGCGGCGTAGCGGCCGCGGGCTGATGGACAGGATTTCGTTAATTCCAAACAAACAGCTTGGGTGTATGACTGTTTTGTTTTACGTTTTTTTTTTTGTGTTTTTTTTCTTTAAATCTTATATGCCTTAATCGGCGTATCGTATAGTCGAAACCATTTCCTGTATGTATCGATGTCCTTAGGGCGCTGCAAAACATGCATTTCCTTCTAATATTCACAATGTATCCATTCTATTGCTAAAACGTCGACCTCCTCCTCCAGCCCCGTCCCAGATATCCGTTGGTGGCGGGAGAGCAGAGCCGACGTGGAGGACGACCAGCTGGAGCACTTCGGAAAGATCCTCGTGCTTGAGGACGTGGACCACGAGGACACAGGCTCCTACTACTGCCAGGCCTCCAACGAGGCGGGCGAGAGTGAGGCGCACCAGTTTACCGTCTACGTTGAAGGTACGCGGGTGTGTGTGTGTGTGTGTGTGTGTGTGAGAGAGAGAGAGAGAGAGAGAGAGAGAGAGAGAGAGAGAGAGAGAGAGAGAGAGAATGTGAATTAGAGAGTGAGTGAGCGAAGTACTGAATGTGTAACTGATCGAGCGCGTGTGCGTGAGAGTGAGTTGCATTTCTGCAACTGATCGGTACCTCCCCACCCCCAGCTGCCCCTGAGTTCATCGTGGAGCCGGAGGTGGTGAACCTGCCTGAGGGCGAGACGGCGACGCTGAGCTGCGAGGCGAAGGGCGACCCCGAACCCATCATCACCTGGACCAAGAATGGGCAGCCCATGGACACCCACGAGACCACGGTTAGATGGACTTTCATCTGCCAGATCGAGTCTTTCGTATCTGTCCCTCAAAATTCTGTCCATAAAAGACATTCTGTACCGCGTAGTTGAATAGCCAAGATCTCCCGATTTGGGTCCTAGCTGTTAGCACTGATCTGCTGTGTCACGGCTCAAAAATGTCAAAACATTTTATATCCCTTGTGGCACTTTCTGTCAAGCCTGACACCAGCATTCAATGCTATGTAAATAAGGGAGAGACTAAAACCGAGGGAGTAAAGGCCATTAGTACGGAAATGCTGAAGTAAAGCTTTGCTTTCCTAATTATGAAACGACTCGTTCTTGATCGATTGTGTATTTTATTTCACCTCTTTATTTGTTTTTCATTTTGCATCAACATAATCTGGAGACCTGTGTTAGTGTGTGCTTTCTGCACAAGGCTTTTAGTTCCTTTTGAAATAACCGCTGTTTCCTCGGCCTCCAGCTGATGTTCGACCGCCTGAGCTTCGCCGACAAGACCGTCATCGCCTGCAACGCCTCCAATGAACATGGCTACGTCTACAAGAGCGTTTACCTCAATGTTTTGTGTAAGAAAGCTTCCCATTGTTACCTGATATAGTGCGTTGTCGAAGTGATAATAAATAAATTACTCATTTTGTAGAAATGTGTTTTTGTATCTAATACTTGACTGCAATATCCTTAAACAAACATTTGTATTAATACGTGAATAAAGATTTGCCGTCATTTGCTCTTACACGGACACGCAGAACGCTTCGATTGTCATATGTCAGGAGAAATAAAAACTTGAATATATATTATAATGTTATATAGCAGTTCAAGTTTGATAAACACTGACGCGCCTTCCTTGCGCCGCAGCCCTCCCACCCGAGTGGATGACGGAGCCGAAGGACGTGTACGTTCTCGAGGGCGGCTCGGCCGAGCTCGAGTGCGAGGCCTTCGGCTCGCCTGACCCCGAGATCACATGGGCGCGGCGCGACGGCGACGAGAAGACGGTCATCCACGACGAGGACCCGCGCTACGATGTCAACGACCACCAGCTCCTGATCAAGTGAGTGCCTCCGCGAGGGACCTTGACTGGGAGTCAAGGTCCTCTCGGGCAGAGGGTGCTGTGCCTAATCCAGGTGTCCAGAAATGCCCGCAGAGTGACTGCGTGATCATGTCGTGGCCACGACGAGAATATTAGTGATCTGTAATGATATGATTTTGAACATATTTTTATCGAAACACTTAATCAGATAAAATAATTTCCCCAAGGTATTTCATGCACTGATTTTGTCTTACGCCTGATAAGACATTAACATGTTCGGTAATTACAATTAGATGAATGATGGCGATGTAATCAATACGGCGCTCTCTTGCAGCACCGTCGATGACACTACGGACGGCACGTACGTGTGCACGGCCACTAACAAGTTCGCCTCTATCGAGTCGGAGGCCAAGGTCGCCATGCGAAGTAAGCACGAAGTGGAAACGTGTCCACATCTGGATGTATAATAACGCTGGGCATAGATTTCAGCATGTGAAGAGGGTCTGCCATGAAGTCGAGCTTTCTCACCGAATTTGCCTTTTTTAGGTATGACGCGGGCGGAAGTGAGTATCAAGGATGAGCGAGTTGAAGCGGGAGATCACGTGACCCTGGACTGCCGAGTGGCCATCGACCCGCTGCTTAAGTCGTCTGTCACTTGGCTCAAGGATAACGTAGAGATCGACCTCAAGGATGACAATTTCCACTTGGGACAAAGGGGTATGGGCATGCGGGCGCAGCACTTTCGCCTGCTCAAGCAAATACTGAAAAAAAAAAATTAAATGTGAAGATAAGAATGTCATTTCGCATGGTACTCATGATTTTCCTTGCATAGCTGCTGATGAGAAAGACGACGACGATGACGACGACGATGACAAGCACAAGATAGAGAACTGGGTGCTGGAGATCGAGGAGGTCCACGGCCACGACTCGGGCGTGTACACGTGCAGGGTGCACACTGACCTCGATGACGTCACGGATGACCTCA
>NC_091568.1:19796707-19812252 GCF_042767895.1 Penaeus vannamei
GGTACTCCGTTTAACATTTGACAGGTGGGAGAGGAACATTTACTATATGAATCATACTGTACTCTATTTGTTAAGTAAGAATTAAACCAATTATTGGCGTTATCTTTAATACCATAGTGATCTAATTTCCGTAACAAAATTCTGTGGTTTACAGTTTCAAATGCTTTGCTAAAGTCTAAGAATATACTGAGTGTGAACAATTTATTAGCAAATGAACGTAATACTGAACTAGTAAAATCTACGAGAGCAGACAGTGGATTTTCCATCGACAAAGCCATACTGGGAAGGTGTTATTACTTTATTGCGTTTACAGTATTCTTCTAAGCGTCTTAATGCCAATTTCTCAAGTAGCTTAGCTAATGTTGATAACATGGAAATGGGGCGGTAATTATTAATTGAATTTTTATCACCTGCTTTAAAAATGGGTATGACTTTGGCGATCTTTAATGTATCGGGGAATGTTCCAGTTTGAAAAGAAGCATTAAATATATCAACTAATACATGGGCTATGTATGGAGCAATCTTTTTTTATTGATTTTATGGGTATTTCATCGTGACCAGCGGAAGTATCTTTTGTAGATTTAATTGTGTCCAGCACTTCCTGAACTGTGACTGGGGGGAGGGACATCCTGTCATTTACTGGATGCCTCAAAAATGTTTCGAAATTATCATTGTGGTTATGGGAATCCAAATCATGATTCGTTCCGATATCACTGAAGTAAATATTAAATTGTTCAGCAATATCATGAGGGTCAGTCACAACTTTACCACCAACATTGATAGAGTGGGTTTGTTCACACGTGGTCTTGTTACGGTTTAGGATAGTGTTAAGCACCTTCCAGGCCGTCTGTGAGTTATTAGGATCTTGAAGTAACTTGCTCTTTAGGTAAGTTGACTTTGCATTACGGATAGTGGTGGTCAACTGGTTTCTAATTGAGCGGAAGGCTTCTCCATAAGTCAGGGGATATTTTGCATATTTTCTTTGTAATTTATTCTTTTGGGCAATCAAAGTTTTTATTTCTGATGTTATGTATGGCTTGGCAAGGGCTTTGGGCTTTAGAGATTTATTTAACAAAGGGAAGAAAACATTGAATGAAGTTGTGAATATTGTATAGAAATTGGCAAGCTTGATATTAGGATTAGTAGGAATATAAACCAAGTCCCAGGACAGTTTGCAAGTGCTGAGTGAACAGCTGGACATTTTGCTCCGAGAAATCCTGTACAGAATATCTATTTTGCCAGATTGAGCTATTGTTACGTTAGACTTGAATTCAGAAAGTACTGGAAAGTGATCAGATAAATGAGAGTATATTATTGTATTATCCAGATTATGTGCAAGGTCATTTGTCCAGATATGATCCAGCAATGTTGCAGAACTGTCTGTCACACGAGTGGGCTTCGTTATGCAGTTATAAAACATATTTTCGTGAAATAGGTTTGACAGGTTTCTAGAGGCAGGCATGGCTGAATTTAACAAGGTTATGTTAAAATCACCCGTAATATAGCAGTGTTTGTTCTCAGATGCCAAGACTGCAGTGATTTCATTGAGCTTGTCAAAGAAAAGCTGGTTATTTGATTTGGGACGCTTGTAAATCATACCAACGATAATGTTACTGGATTTATTAAATATTTCAATGAAGAGGCTCTCCATGATGAGGTTATTAACTGTAAGGTCTGGTCTTGGGCAAGCGTTATGTGACTCATGAACAAATACTGCTATACCCCCGCTACCCCTGCTGGTATTATTGGTGAACATCTGATAAGTCTTAATGTCGTACAGGTTTTGAATTTCTTCCGTGAGCTTCGTTTCACACATACACATGACATCAACAGTAAACTTTAGAGGCAGAACACAGCTGTTTACGAGATCATCAAGATGTTTAGGAATGCTATTAATATTATAACCTAAAACAGTGAAAGATGCAAAACTTTTATCAACATTAGAACCGGGAAATATGTACTTAGAAGAAGGGTTTTTAAACTGCAGGGACTGTTGAAGGAAAACATCAGGGTTATTGTTATCAGTCATACCGTCATTGTTTTCAGGGAAGGTTACAAGATTCATACTGTCAATGCCATCAAAAGATAGGATGTTGTCGTGGCGACTCTGGCGAAACAGACTAAGAAATTCATTATCACAAATACTGGAAAACGGAAAACATATGGGGGACATTGTATAATGTGAAAAACAATTGAGGAAAATTACAACACCTCAGCTTTTTTAAGCCTTGTAGTATGATGGGGGCTTCCTCATACGGACTGCTTTGCTTGGACTGCTGGGTGTGGGTCTGGCTTCCGATGTTACTTGTATGTCGGTTGCGGCAGGTGCGATGCTGTTAGCAGTTATTTCTGGCTGTAGCATCTCGTGGCTGGGAGGTGCCTGGGAGGTGGCACCGGAAGCTGGGGTAGGACTGGCGTCAGCAGGCGCAGAAGTGGTTTGGTCAGTCGAAGTGAGGTTTACGTCGACTGCAGGCGTGTTTGGAGGAACAGCCGGGGGAAAGCTGTAGGAGGCTGTAGTGCGGAGGACGTCAGGACAGGATACTCTGCTATGGAGGTGACACGAGGCGGTGGCGTGTACGGAGACGGTGGTGTGGCTTGAGGCTGCGTGGCGTCGCGAGCTGGACGGTCGCGTGCGCGCTCCTTATCCCGACGTTCTCTTATCACAAGTGTCCTATAGTTAAAGTAGGCCATCTTCCCTTTCCCGCCTGGCCTCGCGCAGTTCGTCCATCTTGCTTCGGCGGATGTCCAATGTTGCAGGACACAGGTCCTCATTCACATAAACTCGTGTTCCGGCGAGCATGCGGCGATCCTGAAGCACGGATTCGCGGTTCTGGAATCGCGTGAATTTGACAACAATGTCACGTGGTTTGTCCTTCTGCTTCCCCACTCGGTGAGCTCGTTCTAGGTCAGGAGTCAGATTGATATGTCTGCGGAGAAACTGTGAGACCTTCCAGTGCGACTGCTGCCAGTTCTCGTTCTTGTCCTCTGGAATTCCACTTATACATAGATTATATTTTCTGCTCTGGTCTTCCATGTAGTCTGCACGGTCCGTGGCTTTCATGAGGCTTTGCTTCACCTCTGCTGTATCGGCAGATAATCCGCGGAGTTGTTGTTCAAGCACGGCGTTGTCATCAGAGAGCTTTCTTATCTCCTTCTTTAAATCCTCCAGTTCCTTTTGTGTGAATTCGAGGCTTTCGATCACATCACTCAGCTTGCTCGTTGCTTCGCTCAGTGCGCATTGCAAGTTACAGATGGTATCGTTGAGCGATGTCTTATGAGCCTCCATCAGCGAAAGAACTTCACTTCGCATGATGGTTTTAGTGCTGGCAAGGTGCTGGCCGCTGCTGCTCGGAGGCTTCATTGCGTAACGGCAGAAAATATGGTGAAAGAGGCGACGCAGAGGGAGGCGCGGCAGCAGCAGGTGCGGGAGCGCGTCGGGCGGCGGCAGATTGGTAGCAAAACCGTAAGGTGTAGAGGTATTGACGGGGAGGGGAGGGGGGGGGTAACAAGCTCCTTGTTAAAACAAGGCAGGTTACCCTGTGCAGGTTAGATGAGGTCACCGAGAACTCCAATGCGCATGCGCAAAATCGGTTTCAAGATTTGAGGGAGGGTGGCGTCTCCTAATCTTGATTTTTTGTTTCTCCAAAGACTAAGTCCCCCGATTAAAAATTGCCAAAAACCACACCAACGGATGCACTGTACTCTTAAACCACTCACTGTGTATGATTTTTCTGTCTTCTATTTCTGCTTTCGTTAGAAGTCAAGCAAAAATAGCGGAGCAGTAACGGCTGCGTCGTCGTCGCAGAGGGAGAGAAGAGGGGGGCGGCCTTGCCCACTGACTAGCTCCCCAGGAAGGACAAAGAACCAGAAAGAGGTGTCATCCTCGTAGCACATAACCTCATGATAGTGTCATGGTACTATCCCATCTTCTTCTGAGCATTTGGGTGGCTTTACAGACAGATTACTGCCAACACAGAGGTGTCATACTCCTTTACAAAACCATGAAAGACCCCATAGTCACACCAGTCCTTGGATGGCCCCCTCTCCCTCTCATTAAGGCGGCTCTCCCCACTGGCTGGCTTACTAGAAGGAGTTATAGCCGAAATAGAAGTGTCATCCTCTCACCTAATCTCATCTTCCTAGGCTGGCTGGTCCTTGGACCGCTCCCTCTTCCTCCCGCTGAGGCAGCCTCCCCCCATTGACCAACACCTAGGAAGAGCTGAGTTCCCCTTCCAATGATACTTATCCAGCAGGAGAGTTTGCATCCACTCTGGTCTCTCCCCAGAGGTTTTATGACCTACCCATGCGTTTGCCGTGCATGACAGCCCTGTGCGCTGAGGAGACGGGAGTCCTGGAGTTTGAGCGATGCCATGAATGAGTACGCCCTGCAGCTAGCAACACGCCTCTTGGGTTCTCTATTCCAGCAAGACGGGCGACCTGATCCCGGCCCGGTCAGGTCACTCGGCTGGTCTCCTAAGGGAGGCTAAGGTCAAGCAGTCATTGTGTTGTTAGGCTTCACACAGGTCCCGTGAGCACCGTTCCACAAACCCAGTGGTTGCGTATACTCTCACGTTAGCACCCGTGGCTATTAGAGAATGTGCTCTAACACACAGCTTCCCCTTGTTGGACTCCGTGGTGGGTGGGGTATCGTGAGGCTGTACGAAAAGCTAAATCATAAGGCAAACAACTCGAATAAAACCCCCCTCGGACTGATATAAAAGATAACGACCACAGCATGGAAATGACCAAGGCAGTCACCCTGAAGCCCTAGGAGGCTGTAGGTGGACAGAAGGCAAAAGCTCAGGCCGAACGTGTCCGGCCTGCAGCTAGGAAAATGGACAAGACAAAAATCACCTCCAACAAAGTCTGTCCATGAAACAGTTGGACTCATGGGCTGGCCTCTCCAGATCTGTAGCCCAAACTGAGATAAATCTGACCTCTCCTCAGTATTCTCAAAGTCAAACGGGGGTCCAAGCTGAACCAGCCAAAACATCTGCCCCTACATCCAAAGGCCTTAAACCCCATCACACACTTTAAGGTACCAAAGAAACCTGAAAACTTTGACAATGCCTAACAGCTGGTCAGGGCATTGGAAAAAGAAAGGCAAATCCGCCTATCAATCTGAATTGCCAGAGACGAGGGCATGATCACTGTGCCCAAAGACAAAGCCACCCTGAGTTTCCTGCAGGAAATCAAGGTGCTCAAAGATGGGAGAAAAGTGAGTATCTCACCACTGACCTCCCAAGAGAAAAGAACCAAGATGGTGCTACTTGGTTTTCCACTAGGGTTTGACGTGGAGGTGACCACGTCACTCCCTCAAGTGGTGGAGGCTTCCCGCCTGTTCAAAGGGTGACCAGGCAAGTCCTGGTCGCCCTCAAGGGAGCCCCAATCACCACCCTTGACCTGGATAACTGGGACTCGTATAAGCTCAGGGCATATGTGCCAGAGTCCTTGAGGTGTTTCACGTGCCAAAAATTTGGGCACCACCAGGTCAGCTGCAAGGCCAAAGCCAAATGTGGTGTGTGCAGCAAGGCACATGAAACAGAAGTGTGCATCAAGGCACACAAAGATAGCCAGAAGGACACAATTGCCAAGTGTTCAAACTGTGCCAAGAGGCATCATGCCTGGAGCCCAGCTTGCTCTGCCAGGAAACAGTCAATCCTCAAAAAGCAGGAACAAGCCAAAAAACATCCTGATTTTGTCCCAGTACCCTATGCACGTATGTCTGGGGACAGAACAAAAGGGAAAAGACTCCCCGACCTCCTAAGAGGAAGGAGACACTTCCCCAGCCAAAGCCGGATACATCCAATCCAGAAGAATTCCCCAGGCTTGCTAGTGGTAAGAAAAAGAACCCAAAGATAAAAGGTTCAAAGTCCACAGGAAAGCCCTCCCCAGTAGAAGATAACCTTTTCTTTGTTGAGTGCTGTAGTTTCTGCAATAGCAACAGCCTTTGAGAGGACCAGTGAGGAGGCGGAGAAGGTAGTGCAGGTCGCAATGACGGCAATGACCCAGACTGTTGCAACCCTGATGGTGAGAAAGCTTGAAACCTCCAAACCGAAGCAGAGCCGCACCCTGTTACCACAAAAGAAACTTCAAATGGCAGGCTAGCTTTGGGAGACACAAGTGAAACCTCAGCTAGTCTGTCAGACTAGACCGTAACTGTGCACCGGGTGCCCTCACTACAGGCCGAGTCGGTACAGCCAAGGTCTGGTCCCTTCACTCGAGGTGGCACCTCTAACCTATGCTCTACTTCTCCCGGTAGACCCTTAACCAGAGTACCACTCCACTTAGAAGATGTACGATCCTCAATCAATGAGGATCTATACATCAGATGCCATCAGCACTGGGGCATCTGAAGCTGGAGACGAGTATGATGTAAGTAACCATCATGGCACACAATCTAAGCATTCTACAGTGGAACGTTTGTAGCTTTAATAGAAAAAACTCCTTTCTCCAGTCAATAGTGCGAGCAAGGAGCATTGCCGTCGTCATGCTCCAGGAGACATTTACTATGGGATCTGTTCACTTCTCGGGCTCTCACGTTTTCACCATTCCAAACCTGGATGGTGCTAGAGGCCTGGTGACCCTGGTTAAAGAAGCAATCCCGTGCTTCTTAATAGCCAACCCGCCGCACTATGGAGATGGCGTTGAATCTCTTGCTGTTGAGATTCATCTGCCTCTGGGTCCTCTGAAAATATACAATGTATATAGCAAACCACTGTGTGAGAGCTTAGATTTAAACCAGGTCTGTGCTACTGCAGCACAAGACAGTTATCATAGGGGGAATCCCCACAAGAGGCCGAACGCGGCAGGCATTCATATAGCAGAGGTGCTTAACATTCCAAGAGATCGTTCTTCTCAACACCAAAGAACCAATACATTTCACATGCGTTGGGAGGAGTACTGGATCTTACCTTTGTCACTGCAACAATGGTGGAGAGAATTCGGTGGTGTGTCGATGAACCGGTTACAAGTGATCACTATGACATAGTCACTACCCTCATGGATGCTGGTTCAGCCCAAAGACCACATCATATTCCTAAATGGAAAACAGACAAGACCAACTGGTTAGCCTTCCAAAAAGGCTTGGCCCGCTGTCTGAGACAATGAACCATACAACAATGTAAATGTGGACGTGCTAGAGGCAAGGCTAATCCACGCCATAAATCAGGTAGCATCACAAACCATCCACAAAACTCGTCCATGGTCTAGAACTCACAAAGACGCCTGGTACTATAATGACGAGATCAAAGAGTTCAACCACTTCCGACGGCAAAGAACTCCCGACAACCTAGCCCTCTTGAGGGAAGCTGTTGCGAATGCCAAGGAAACTGCCAACAGAGTAAGGCAGGAAAAGTGGTTGGAATTGTCTCAGATTTTTGGCCACCAGACCAGCCTTACAGAGTTGTGGAAGCAGGTCAGGCAAGCGACAAGCCGCCAAGCCCCAAAATGCACGCATCATGACCCACAGTCAGAGGCTCACAGGCTGGTGCTGAGTTCTCAGCCAGAAGCAGCACCAACAACCTGCCTCCTGTGCTGAGGGATAAACAGCAAAATCTAAATCCGGGCAGGCTTGCTCTCATCAGAGACAAGGCACTCGAACCTGATGACTCAGATGCCTTGTTCTCTCTCAGGTAACTAAGAAATACATTCAAAACCAGCTCTGGATCAGCTCCGGGATCCGATGGGATCTCCCACCCCATCATCTCACACTTAGGACTTGTAGGAGGGCTTGCATTCTTGCAACTCATCAACAAGTCCTGGCAAACTGCCACACTGCCCCAGAGCTGGAAACAAGCCATAATAATTCCCATCCCAAAACAAAAGGAGCCAGGCAAGTACCGTCCCATCTCTTTCCTCAGCTGCCCGTGAAAAACAGCTGAGAACATGGTACTTAACAGGCTCCGCTGGAGAATGGGACCCCCCCATGAACACCTACACGGGTTCACAAAGGGTAAGAGCACAGCACACAGCATTTTCACACTTCTAAGCTAAGTACCTCATCCTCTGTGGTTGTCTTCCTAGACTTGGAGAAGGCTTTTGAACTGGCAAGTCCCCTTGCCATTCAGGAGACCCTAATCCACAAGGGAGTCACAGGCAGACTCTTGGCCTGGATAGCTGACTATTTTAAAAATAGATCAGCAAATGTCAGATTTCAAGGCCACATCTCACAGCACATGCCACTTGAGAATGGAACGCCCCAGAGTGGGGTTCTCAGTCCTGCCCTTTTCAACACTCTCATGTCTAACATACTCAACATTCACCTGCCACGTCATCTGCACAAGAGATGATCTCTTATGCAGATGACGTGGCAATCATAGCTTCTGGCAACCACTGCTTAACTAGAGCTCAGCGCTGCCTGAATTTGGTGTCTGAAGAGTGTTGTAGGACGGGTCTAAAAATCTCGGCAGCAAAATCAAAAGCTATGGCTCTGAGAACTAATGTCAAAAACAAAAAACTCACTGTTCTGGGTATGGATCTGGAATGGGTGAAGGACTATCTATACCTTGGTGTATGGATAGGACACACACTCACTTTCAAAAAGGAGATCCAATACCTGCTTGACAGAACCAAGGAAAGACTGTCAGTCATGAAAGTCATGACAGGGATACACATAGGAGCAGGACACAAAGTACTAAGATCATTCTATGTACATGCTGTCTGTCCTATTATTGACTACGCTTCTGTCGCCCTCATTGCTTCCAGCACAACATTAAAAGAAAAACTGGAAACAATACAAAATGAAGCAGTCAGGATCATTCTGGGAGCTCCCAGATGGACAAAGGTCATCAACCTCCTCATAGAGGCTGATTTACCGTCCCTGGACACCCGGATTGATCTACTGGCAGCGCAATTCCTTTCCAAAGTCTTGCAGGCACCCAGAAACTCATACTTAAGGCAAAGAGTACTCAAAGGCCTACAGCAAGACTACCAGCTGTTTGCGGACAACTCTTGGCTCACACACACAGCCAGAGTATTGATACGCTTCCAGCTAAAAGAATCACTGCTTGCCAAGGGCATGGACTTCCCTCACACTGACTACAAAGAACCCCCGCCGTGGGCAAACAAAATTATCGAATTCTGTCCTAAACCTGTCAATGAGAAAAAATCAATACTCCATGTTTTGCCTAAAGGCACAAGCACAAAGAATCATTGCTCAAATAACTCCTCCGGGTAGCATAACCTACTACACGGATGGATCCGTGGATCCCATAAACCACACTGCAGACGCCGGTTTGCAACAAGGGATACACAGCATCCATTAGGGCCACTGACAATGCCTCAACGCTCCAAGCTGAAACGGTTGCGATCATGGAAGCCCTGACACACGCGTCCCTAAGGGCTGGACACGTTGTCATCCACACAGACTCTAGAGCAACCATTAACAGTCTACAGCATAGCATCCCCCAAGACATCTACCTTCTGACATCTGTACTGACCATAGCCCAAAGAATACTCGGTCAGGGTAGAAGAATTGCCATAAACTGGGTCCCAAGCCATATTGGCATTCAAGGGAACGAGCTTGCTGACAAACTAGCCGAAAAGGGCAGGGGTTTGCCCCCATCCTCCACGATCGTTAAACCAAGCCGAAGGAGACTAAGCCAAAGTTCCAAAGCTACAGCATGTGCTAGACTCCGCAAATCTAACTGAACTGAACTGCATTAGAAGGGCTTCAATTATTTTTTCTCTCGTACGAATTTGACGATCTATGAATTATTTTAGCGTCTTTACAATTTAACTGATGTCATTTGTCACGTAAATTGATAAAACAATCATTAGATTCTCTGGCGTATCTGACATCACGGCAATGTTCAATTTTTTCAAAAGTTCTGCCGGTTTCGCCTATGTAAAATTTCGGGCAATCCTTATAAGAAATCAAGAGCACCGCTAGCCATATTATGCCTAACCAAAGTATTATGCAACGTGTTCGGGTAACTAAAAACGATGTCAACGCCAGCTCCTTTAAACATACAGCGTTTTTTTTTTGTTTTTTTTTCGTTTTTTTTTTATCGAGGGACGGGTTGTATGGAATAATTAAGAGGTTATTGGCACTATCCTGTTGCGTGTTACGGGAACGATTATAAAATTTCCATTTCGCCGATGAATATGCCTGATTTAAGAAAAAACGAGGATACCTAATTTTGAAAACGTCTCAAAAATAACGTCAAGCTCACGATCGATGAATTCGTTATCGCAAATCCTATAAGCCCTCAGGAACATTTACGAGGCAACTGATTTCTTAATCTTCACCTAGAAAAATGAAGATAATTAGCGGTGTGGGTGGGTTTACGATAAAATTAAAATTTAAGCGAGCCATTGATATTGGATAAAAGAACGTCGAGAAAAGGTAATTTGTCTGAGTCTTCCCATACTACTTTAGAGTTGATAGTACGAGCGAGGTTATTGTCTACTGAAAAAAATCATTGAAATCCGAACGGTTTATTTGCCACATAGAAAAAATGCCATCAACATAGCGAACCCAAATCGTGTCCGGCGGGAGGATTGACGGAAGTAGTTCAGATTCAAATATTTCGATATATAAATTCGCAAGGACCGGGCGGAGGCCACTTCCCATCGCGATACCATGTATTTGTTTATAGAATTCGCCGTCAAAAGTATAGACATTATTCGTGACACAAACGAATGAGATCGATCAAACAATTGACCGGAATAGGGATCCCCTGATGAAACCAAGAAAGTTTCCTTTCAAGAAAATCTAGCACCTCGTTAAGCGGGACATTTGTAAATAAGGAATCCACATCAAAACTAACAAGTTTCTTACCGTGCGTCGGCAAATTTCTTACTTTATCCATGAAATCCATCGTATGTTTATATTAAACATTCGATGGATTTCAGAAAAGGACCCCATAAAAGGAGACAAAACGCTCGCTAGCCAAGAATCTAATGGGCGGGTGACCGAGTTACAAGACGAAATAATAGGCCGTAGAGAAACGCCCCATTTGTAAGTTTTGGGGCCATAAAAATTTTCGCTTTAGAACGGTTAATCCTTCGATTCCGTATTTTTATGGCCCTCCCAAAACCCACAAATGGGGCGTTCCTCTAAGGCCTATTATTTTGTCTTGTAATTCGGTCACCCGCCCATTAGATTCTTGGCTAGCGAGCGTTTTGTCTTACACACGCACACACACACACACACACACACACACACACACACACACACACACACACACACACACACACACACACACACACACACACACATACACACAAACACACCAAAAAAAAAAAAAAAAAAAAAACGCACGCACACACAACATCCGGGGCATGCTCCCAATTTTTTTTTGTGTGTGATTTATTAAAGATGTGATTTTCAGGATTCCGAGCGATCTTTTAATGAAAAGTTAGTGCTATAAAGATGTTCAAAAATTAAAAATTTTAATACATTTGATATGATGTCAAATAACTGTAGATATGATGCGCATGACATATGTACACAGTGGCATAGATCTGACTTGCTCACTTTGCATGTTTAATGGAGTCGCTTAGCTTTCTGTTAACTTAAAAAAGGCTCTATCACCCTAGCACTTTTCCCGTCAATTTCTGGGGTTCCGTCTGAATTCGAGGCTCTCCGCAAGGGTCGTCTGCAAACGGAACGCCTCCCAGACCAGGACGGTTACGACCGTTTCCGTCTGACTGATTTCCGTGTTGATCTTGTGCTATTAATAAATTAGATAGGATGAGTGAATGTAACGATAAGCTAATATTTTAAAACATTCGTATATGCAATATACATCATCATATTTCTTTAAAATAACGTAATATGTATGAGAATGTTCGTGTGATTCCCGGGAACTCACTTGATTTTCACACGGAGTTCATTCGGAGACGCAAAAAAATGACGGGAAAAGTGCTAGTGTTATAGGTTTATTAATGTGCCACTGAAAAAAATCAATATATTTTTCGTGGAATTTTACTTCAGGCAAAGTAAATTACACTTATATGAGTGTATTTTCAAAATACAAAACTGGTATATTTTACATTTGAGCAACCGAGCATAAATGTAGAACTAAATCTTTATTCATAGCTATTGGTCTAATTGCTCTGAAGAAAGAAGCTACTTAAAACATTAATCCTAACACGTGCTCTGTTAGTACATGGATAATAAGTTATACCACGCACAAACACATTATGTCCCATAGAAAAATAATAATCTTGATAAAAAGTTGCTCAAGAACAACGATTGTAGCGAAAACAACAATGATTATAACAATAGTACTAATGATAATAACGATAACAATGACGCTCTGGTAACGATAACAAAATTGCAATTACTTACGTCAAGGACGACATACATACATACATACATACATATATATATATATATATATATATATATATATATATATATATATATATATATATATATATATATATTCAGGTATGTGTGTGTTTGTGCGTGCGTGCATGTGTAAATATGTTAATAGTCCACACGGTATGTATAGTATGACTACAAATGCAGATGTATGCATGTGTGCTATTATAAGATACTAATTGTACTTGTGAATCATTCATTTTATCGAAACAATATATCAATGTTGAAAGTTTATCAACTTCAAAGTTTGCAGATCCTTTGAAACATGCAACTTTGTGGAGTTACATGCTCAGGGATTCAAACTAATAATACATGCTCAGGGAAAAAACTCAAATCAAAATAACTCTAAATTTTGAGATCAGGATATATATATTTACATAAATCATACACACACACACACACACACACACACACACACACACACACACACACACACACACACACACACACACACACACACACACACACACACACACACACACACACACTCGCGCGCTTGGGCGCGCAGTGCAGCTGCTTGCACATACACACTGCTTATGTGTATGCACACATGTGTGTGAAAATGAGAATGCGTGACGTTAGATTTTCACGCCCTGCTCGCGCCGTGGGGTCCAGCCGGGTCTTCCAGGCCAGCGACACGTGTTGTTCGGCTCCGCTGGCCGGCCCCCTGGCGGCCAGGGACCGAACTATAGAGCATCAACACCTCTCAGCGCGTCTCCAGCTGTCATCATCATGTCGTGAGTTTTAAACGATTAATTGGCAGTGCATACATATGGATTTATATCTGGGGCTCGTTAGTATCTTAGGGTTCGGGAAAACCCAACTAGCTTTTAGTGCAGATGAGTTTTCTCTTGATCCTTTGGTGAAAGTGAAGGCGGCTGAACAGCCAGAATCTGTCTTTCCTTTCCTGTCTGTACCTGTCCTCAAACAAGTCCTTTACTGTAGACTTCTAAGGAAATGTGCGCCATCCCTTGTTGACAATAAAACAAGTTGTAGTTGAAAATATGACTGCGTCGTAGCCAAGATTGAGCTTAGACTTGTTTCCAATTTGACCATAAATTGCCAGGGGGTTTGGTAAGGTCTTCGTTGCCAGACTATATATTAAATAGAGGTTTGTTTCCTTCTCTGGGTTGTAATATTGTTAGAATTGTAGATGCTACACCAAGGGATTTCATTAGAAGGTTTGTTGGCCTTGACCAGAGTACCAACAGGTGCTGTGACCATGGCAGTCTTACTGATAATTTCTGTCAAGTATGGCCAACAAGAATGGTAAGATAAATAAACAAATCTCATTGGCTATTGTCTTTGTTTTGGTAAGGGCCAACAAGCCTCGGCAAACATTTATTGGCAAGATAGAGCTTATTGACCGTTGATGTATATCATTAAAAGAATTAGTTCAATCTTTATTTTACCAGAATATACACGATGCAGTGCTGGTCTTTTCAGGAATGCTATTGAAGTACAATCAGGTTAGTACTTTTGGACTTGCGAATTGGTACAGAGTGCAATGCACCATCAAGAGATCCCAAAACCAGGGTATCATGGAAACCCTGACTTCCAACCCAACCTTCCTACATTATATTTATTTTCTATACAGGGTGGGGTAATTGTTACAGAGAGCGACACAGCCTTCCAGAGACTAAGTAAAAAAAAACTGATGATTTTCTGCATGAAATCCTATGATTTCATTGATTTTTGGCATTGTTTCTTCTGCAAATAAATCGTTCAGGAGATTGAGTACTATTTCGCCATCGATGATCTTGATTTGATAGTCCGATTAGCAGGGGAGGGCATGAAGTATATCAGGGAAATTATGGGGTAAACCAAGCTTAAATAAGAAGAATGATCAAAAATACGAACTAGCACAAAAAAACTCTTAAAATCGGCAAATGAAACTCTACAGATGTAACCGCCATCTTTGAAATTTTACAGGCTGACATGCCAGAAATCAAAAACTCTATGGGAATCCAACTCACATTTGCCACATAAATTAGTTAAAAAATCCGAGAACACTGATGTTCAATTTCATCATTTAAAAATTCAGACTGCCTCTGGGTATTTTTCACTATATAATATATATGCCAGATCGTCAAAATTTCTGGCTGTTTCTTTACCCAATTTTCACAACCAAGGCACGTTATGCATGGGCGACCTTAATGCAAGGCACCCACACTTTGGAGACAGTCAGCGTAATAGTAATGGGGAAGAATTCAAACATTTCATTAATAGTAGATCACTAACAGTATATGACACAGAAATAGAAACTCATTTGGGAGGTGGCAGGTTAGATTACGTATTTGGCAAAAATCTAGTTCATGGTAATGTCTGTACTTCACTGGTACGAGAATTAGTTAGTGACCACTTTGCAATCCGAACTGACTATACTGTTGACAGCAACTCAGCCCCTAAAACACCTAGGCTTAGAATAATCATCCCACCGGGCCTGGAGCATCACTTCAAGGCACGTGTCTTTGATTGGTACAACACATATGAAGTAACAACAGTTGAAAATTTCTCTCAGGATTTAATCAAAGTTGTCACTGACTACTATAACACATGGGTCTGTTCACGAAAACTCTCGAAGAAAAAGAGCCCCCAAGCCCCCCATGCTCCGAGGTGGATCAATGACCCAATTCTAGCCAAGGAACATCAACGAGTTCAGGAGCTTGCCAATTGCTATAAAGATAACAAGACGTCAGACAATCTTATTCAGTTTCTTAAAGCCAATAAAGAATTCAGAGAACTAAAAACTGAGATTCGTAGTAAACACTGAGAACAATTTTTGCAAAGCATCAATAGTCAAACTTCCATGGCTGATGTATGGAAAAAGATTAATAGGCTGACAGGTAAAGCTCCCACAACACCGCAGTTTCACAGCCCACAAGAACAGGCTAATATGCTACTGGAGCAGTGGGCTGAAAACTCTCAGCTGAGCTCACTTCCACAAGGGATAAAAGACCATCTCGACAAGTCAAAAATAGATAGGAAATTCAATATAGCAGTAGCCTGTGCTGCTATTGACCCATCCGACTTTGCCGAAATAACCGAGTGGGAACTGAGAAATGCCCTTGTGAAAGGCAAGGCAACAGCCCCTGGCGAGGATGGCATTACTTACAGTGTTCTTCGCCTCATTGCGCAGGTGCCAGGCAACCCACTCTTACACCTGTATAGACTCAGCCTATCACAAGGAATCCTCCCAAGCTCCTGGACT
>NC_091568.1:19812752-19827752 GCF_042767895.1 Penaeus vannamei
GAAGAAAATGTGTAAGGAGTTATTCCGTTTGTATTTCTTTTAGTAAACCCATTTTCCCCATTGCTGTAGATCAGCCATTAGCTGTAAGTTGAGAACTAGAATTGGGGAGGAGATTACCACTGCTGTTAATATATTCGAATTTGCACTGTGGAAAACTGATACCTTTGGCAGTGGCTCTAGGTGCACTCCTCAACAACAACAACAAAAAAATAAAAAATAAAGTACCACCTGTACTTAATTAGCAGTGTGTGCGTTTTTGAAAGTGCTTTCCTAGCAGTTGTGGTGATTAGCATTTCTTATAATCATTTGTAACTGAAAAATACAGGTTAGAACTATATGAATTAGATATTCAACAAGAATATACATAATCAGATGGTAATTTTGCTAATTTAAAGGAAAGTAGGACTTCTTCCTTAAACAGTGACCTATATCTGTGTTACTGTGCAGAAAGGTTAGGGATGGGATCTTTAGGACTTTTAGAAATTATATGATTGTTATTTAAAGACTAACTGCAAAAACTTGTGCTTACAAAATTCAAAGACATTGAATGGGAGTCCATGTCAGTTTTCTGCTTATCTAGTGCAGATATGTCCACTTACACCTGGTAACTTTTTTGTTTGTTTGTTTTCAGATGATTACTTCGTGTATTGTTAGATTATTGTTGTTTTTATTTAAAATTACTAACAAATGTAATTTGTGGTCCATATCTTCTTTTGAGATATTTTGTATTTTCCCAAGGATATCAGGAGTAGGTAACTGAATGAAGGGAAGATCCCACATAGTTAAAGAAAGCTAGCATTCTTTTGCATTGTATTTAAATAAACATTGAGAATCCATCAGAAATACCAAATTCGGATATGTTCTGCAGCAATTTAGTCTTTATCTGGCAGGTGATTTTATGGAGCCATGTAAAATTAATGACATCAAAACAATCCCTGGTACTTAGACACTTTATGCTTTCATTTTAGCTTTCAAACAAACACTGAGTAAATGTATTTTTAACTTCTACAGGGATACCTGCCTAAGATTTTGAGGGCACTATTATGGCTGAAAATAACAAGAGCTGGTGCTTTAGATAAAATCTTAATCAGTTAGCACTGGGTTTGTTTTGACCATTTTATTTACACATAGCTCCACCAGCCAAGGTCACTTGTCCTTTACTAGGCTTACCAGATCCGACTTGTTTACCTCATTCTCTGTATTTTCAGGAACAAAAGTCTGTTTTTATTACTGTTGTTATTATAAATAATAGTTTGATAATAATAATAATAAAAAGAATAGTAATAGCAATTATAATAATAATAAATAAAAACCTTTTCACTAAAGGTAAATCAGAAGAGGAAACAGGTGAAATGAAGAAGCCTCAGTAATCTGATGCCTTGGTGACAAAGTTCCTGTGAAATCCTCTGTATGAAAATAAAATTGATAAAACAAAACCACAGTGGAAAGTACATATCCCCAGTACCAAAGGCTTAAGGGCTATTCAGATTACAGCTAATGTATATCTTCATTTACAAGAAAAATAACATTAAAAAGAAAATAGAAATAAATTAGTAAGGGAAGATAAATGAAATAGTTTGGAAAGGGCAAGTGAATATTCCTTGGATTAAAGAATACAAACAGTCTGAAAGATTGAAAATAATTAGAATGTAACTAACAAAAAGCAGAAAAATTGTCTTGAAGTATTTTAGCTAGGGTCATATGTGTTCTGTGAATAGAACCATATTAATATTGGGCTACCAATTTGTCAGTCAGTTTGAATTTATAAACTTCAGCTTTTGCATGTGAACTCTTTAATAAGATTATAAGATAGTCATCTTGTATCTGAAAAGACCATTTTTTTAAGCATTACATGTTCAGATTTTAACAGCTGAAAATCTCAAGGGGTACCTCTCTGAAAGGTTAAACAAGAAGTTGCATATGAAGTTGTCTATAGACAATTGTATGGATAGTTCAGCCAGACAATTGCATTAATAACACATTTTTGCTAAAGGCAACATAAAGATATGAATATAGGTATTTAAGTGAACTACTGAGATCATTATTAATATAAGTGTTTTGATTTAAGACTTTCAAAAAGTTTGACCTTTAAGTCGTACTTTTTTCTCATCAGGTGATCTGCGACCTGAATGTTGCCTTAGGGAAGTTTGCCTGATGATTAGGAATGAGAGCATACCAATCAACCAAGGAATAAGATCTGCAGTTAAAGAAGAAACAAAGTGCTCATGCCATCTATGGAAAAAGGGTTATCTGGTATTAAGTGACCATAGGTGATAGATGAACATTTTTGTTTGGTTAGGACATAAGGATTGCAATTTAGGTTATGGCACTATCAACAATAAAAATTTAATTAGCAAGGAGATTTAGAATTTGCAAATAGTATCCACGATATTTATTGTAATTTATTATTTTATTTTGAAAGAATGTGGAAATCAGTACTACAAAATGTGCTGTATTTTATGCATGAATTGTATCCAGCTGCTTACA
The DNA here is from genome assembly GCF_042767895.1 of Penaeus vannamei. Lineage (NCBI taxonomy): Eukaryota > Metazoa > Arthropoda > Malacostraca > Decapoda > Penaeidae > Penaeus > Penaeus vannamei. The sequence continues at coordinate 19,815,240 of NC_091568.1, forward strand.
GTCAGAGTAATTGGAGTTGTGATGGTGTAGACAAGGCTCTTTCATGGGGTACATACTGTGAGAAAATTGCAAGGCAGTCCCACCAGAATGGTAGTCTTCAGATTGCATTTAACCACTTGGCAAAGAAATCCAATGAGGCCTTCTCGTTTAGTCAACTGCAGGATGCACGCTATCACTTACTGAAAAGCCTTATTCATAATCAAGCACTTGAAAGAAATGTACAGGAGCACATCTCTCAGGTTGCAAGAATGACCCTGGGGTCTGCTACTGTTGCTAGAATTTATGAGCAGGTAAATCAGCAGCAGGAATCTTATAAGCACATAAGTGCTTATATCAATGACACCGTGAATGAAAACTTTCATAAAGACCTCAAAAGTAAACTGGTGATAGAAGTGATGGACACCTTGAGTTCAGAGCAAGTAAATGAAACCCTCTCTGCATTAGTTAAAATTCCAGATGGCCTTAATATATTGTTAGATGATATAAGGTGTGGAGATGTAGTGCTTGATGTGAAAAAAGTTTCAACAGGTAAAATGATTGTGGAGTGGTTAGATTCAGCATTACGATCCCCAAGGGCACCTATACACAAATGTATAGTTCAGACTTTGTGTAACCTTCAACCAGAAAGATTGTGTGATTTGCTGTTGAGCAGTCGTAATCTTTTAATTGCATTTCTGGCAGTACTGCATAGAGAAGGACAGAGGCTAGTGTTTGTTGAGCAACCTGCAGCGTACTCCTGGTCACCACAAGACTTAACATCTTTTCTAACATATAAAGACTTAGTGACTGTTTGTAGTAATATATACTTCAACAAATATCTTGCAGCATCTACAGACAAAATAATATCTGAGTGGTGTGCACAGGAGGATGGGGCAATCTGGAATGATGTATTGAGTGAAGTGAAAATTACTGTTAATAGAAGAGATGCTTTTCCATGACTGGTAAAAAAATGGGGAAAAACATCTGGAAGAATTGGTACATCACATGAGGTAAACATTCCTGTCTTATTTGATTTGAGAGATTCACAATCAATAGTGATAGCTTTTGCATTGTGTCGGATAAAGCACATCTGTTTAGACAAGTGTCAGCATGTGTTAAAGGAATAAAAGCCTCTTTACCATAGTGATGGATACATCAGGATGATATTACATGAAAGCCAATTTGTAATTATGTTATCAAATGAAAAAATTGTATTATAAAGTATGTATGATTTCATACAATGAATTACTGTACCTTTTATAAAATAGGAGGAGATGAAGAGTGAGTTTGGTTATTTTTTTTACACCTTTTAAACATAGGAAACCTTTTTGACTTCAAAGAAATTTGGAATGGTTTTCATATATGATATACAAATCACATGATTTAATTTCATGTTTATTCATCCAAGGGATGAATAAGCTTGAAATATCAACATATATAATGATTTCTAGGAACTTTGCTTTGCTTTTTTTTTTTTTTTTTTTTTTTTTTCTATAAGAAAAAGTTAGCCTTTTTTTAGTTCTTGCATTCAGATTCAGCAGTTGGCATTTCTTTCTTATTCTGTACTTGTTATTTTTTTGGCATTTTAACATTTAAGGTGTTAAGGTTAATTATAGAAATCTTTTATGAATATCCTTCTGTGGGTCGTCTTCAACATTCTTTACTTGCAATAGTAATCATGTTCGTGAAGAGACTTCTGAATGAGGTGTCTATAATCATGTAATACAAATTTTGTAAGGCTGTGTGAGAGAAACTGATTTTTTGATTAACGAAATACATCTATGAAGTTTCCCCATTCACTGAGATAGGTAGGTAAGCCAAGAATACTAGAAATTAACAAATGCTACATGTTAATACTTTGGTAATGCACCTATTTTCTTTGTGATATTTAATAAGTACTTCAAATAAAGTTAGCAAAAGCATTTAAAAAGTAGATGCTGTTGGGAAGCTTTGGATTGTTTATTGAATTACTGATTATTTCAAAGATGATCATGTTCCACATGCTTTGAGCAATTTGTATTTTCTTGGCATTTAGTATTTACAAAATTATGTTGATTCACATTGCTTTGTATTGAAATGTCAAGAAGTTAAAGAAATAAGTGGACTATTACTTAAAATGAGGACTTGAAATCTTTACTAAGAACTAGACAAAAAATGAAAAAGCAAAGGGACAGACAGCATGGGAGAGGAGTTTTTAGTAATAGAATTTATTATTAAATGTTTGAAGTAGTATTTTCCAGTAATCTACAAAGTTCTGCAAAAAATATTGGCATATAGTCCTTTTTCAGTATTTGAAAGTGTTTTTAAGTAGATTTAGCATAATAATATGAAGAGAATGCATAAAATGGTAAACTGACTTTGAAGAAGATAAATTTTGTTAAATTCCATTTTTTCAGTTTGCTTTTTAGCAATTCTATGATTATTCTTACAATCTAATTTCAGGATATTGATATTTTTTTGAATTTGTATGGATGAGCTACATGTGTTACAGTAACGATTGACCAAATCCTGTAATTCTTAGTCTGATTATGTATGAATGAGCTACACATGTTAAAGTAACAATTGACCAATCAATATCCATCTCATATTATGGCCATCTTTGTTTTTGCTTCCAGGCTGAGTGTGCCGGAGCAAACTCCCTTCACTGCTGTGCTGAAATTTGCAGCAGAAGAGTTTAAGGTCGAGCCCTCAACCTCTGCTATCATCACAGATGATGGCATTGGAATTAACCCAAGTCAGGATGCAGGTACAAATCTCATTTTTTTTTAGTAATTTAGTGTACATCAGATGTTACAAGTAAGAATGGTTAACTTTATTGTTGCAGTATTTTACTGTACCAATAACTTAGTTTTGTTCTTATTCCATTTGTTTTTGGAACTAGTTTGACTTGACTGAATGGTTTGTAAAGAAAGTAATATTTGATTACCTTTGATGCAGTGTAATCATCATTGCAAAGCACACCTTCCCTAGTTGGTTACCATTGTTACATGTACACTAATTATTACCACAGTCAGTCATTGCTAGCATTGCTGCTGATAATGATGTCCGTTTCTTTTTACAGGAAGTGTATTTATGAAACATGGCTCTGAACTTCGTTTGATTCCACGTGATCGTGTTGGTGCTCTCTGAAGGGATTGCTGTTAACATCAGATTGTTTTACTTAAAATTCATGGAATTGATAGTTTTTGTATATTTCTATATGAATAAAGAAGATTCTGTCTCTTGAGGCATATATAAAAACTTTTATTGATAGTCTTTTTATTTAATGAAACTGTTATTTGTAAAAGTATCTTCCATTTGTTTATAATGATATCCTCATACTTAGTCCTCTGTCACAAGGTGAAAATGTTTGTTATCATTTGTGTTATTTAATTCTTATTCATTTTTATTAGAGTAGTAGATCATAATATTATTTGATGCCAGATTTCACATGATTGAAATATATGTAAGTTATCAAATAAAATATTTTCATTTATTTGTTTTACTGATTTATGACAAAATAACCTTTACTCTGTAAGGTGAAAATCAAATAGATTAATGAACTGAAATTATATATACATAGATATAAGGGATAATACATTTTATAATTATACTGTTTAGGTTGCAATTTGCTAGAAAGTGTAACTGATTTCCCCTCCCCCTTGAGATATTCAATTTACGAAACATTTAAAACCCAAATCTTCAAAACACTTGAATTCTGATAAGTTTTAGTGAAAAAATTATGGAGACGGAGACAGATCCAAAGTAGGAAATTCCTCCAACCTTGGGCCGCAGCAAGGTCTTTTCTTCTCCCTTTTCCTTCTCTGCTTCATCTCCTTGAGTCCATTTCCTAAGATGTGAGAGCCGTGCCGAAAGGATGAAACTGGCTGTGTGTCAAGTCATGAACGGTCTCCGGGAGCCAAGGGGAAGGTATTCTCTTGGTTTATTGCCTACCCCTTACCCCTTATGGTGACCCTAAAGGGTAGACTGTTCTTTTCCCCACTCAGTTCAGGTTCACCATGGCCAATAATGAAGATGTTTTATCCTTAATAGGGGTATTAAGGCGTGCCCCTTCATCAAATAGTCAATCTAATTTTAATTCCATTATTTTCCGATCTCCGCCTCTCCTTCGACCACGGTTCCGACCACTAATACTAATAACCCCTCCTCGATGTCTACTGGCAACTCTATCCATTCCGTACCACCTACCCAGGTCATAAATCTTTAGCTTCTTCATTGTCTACCCCCTCCCCCCATTGTCCTGCTGCTGCTTCCACCTTTGCAAACTTTTCGAGTACTCTCTTTGGCCCAGCCAAGTAGGATTGATTCTGTGTGATCCCCCTTACTCAGACAATACCCTTCTTTTCCAACAGTTTCCAAACACAAGTAGGCAGAGTTCCCTTTCGCAGTCGGTCTGATCGTTCACGCCTTGTGAGTCTGTAAGTCCCAAGCTCGTGTACTATCTACCCTGACTGACCTCGCTGGCAAGCCTATTCCTGCCCAACCTCTCTTCTCTTAATCCTTGTACCGGAACTGTCCATCTCTCCGACTACGACAAAAACTGGTCAGACTGTGAAAATGACAATATGCCTACCTTGTTGGCTATGATGCAGAGGCACTACAGTGCTACACTATTCCACCCAGAGGACAGCGTAAATCTTAAACCAATATTGCCAAGAGTAGCTTCCGTAGATATGACCTCCCTCATGAAGCTTATATCCTCAAAAAAGAACCTTTGTTTCTCAGACCTCCACCAGACTTCTCTCCAGAAACTCTTGCAGACGTCCAAAATTCCTTCACATGACCCCAAAACATTTTCTAATCCCTCTATTCCCATTCCCTCTACATTCAAAGTATTTGCTGATATCCATCCATGCTACATGACTTGAGATGTCAAGCACATGAATTTGTTTCAACCATTAACCATTTTCATCAAGGTCTTTGCTCCCACTATATCAGCGTCCTTTCAGTAGGGGCAGCCTAAGACAACTGCCTGCAAATAAGATTATTTTATAGGAAATATAATGATATCTAACGAACTGGAAGGAAGCATTAGAAATCCAAGAGCAAATGAACCAATAGAAAAGACAAAAATATACATCACGGTGGAAAAAATGTAAATACTGCATCGATCAAGTTCAAATGGCAAAGGTCGCGGTACCAATTATGAGGCTAACAGGGTGGCAGGTCAGGTAGTCAGGCAGTTCGTCAGCTGGCACCTGATACCTGTATGCTCTGTCGTTTCCCTGATGTATGAATTTCTGACGAAGATATATTCGCAACTGGTTAAATATATCAACTGTATTGTGAAGATATTCATTCTAATTCAAACCTTTTTTACAGATCTAAAGTTCATATAAATAGATACATATACATGTATATATCTATTTCTGTCTATCTATCTATCTATCTATCTATAAATATATGTATATATATATATATATATATATATATATATATATATATATATATATATATATTATATATATATATATATATATATATGTATATGTATATATATGTACACACACACACACACACACACACACACACACACACACACACACACACACACACACACACACACACACACACACACACACACACACACACACATATATACATATATATATATATATATATATATATATATATATATATATATATATATATATATATATATATGTGCATATATATATATGTATATATCTATTAAGATATCTATCTATCATATATATATATATATATATATATATATATATATATATATATATATATATATATATATGTATAATATATGTGTGTGTGTGTGTGTGTGTGTGTGTGTGTGTGTGTGTGTGTGTGTGTGTGTGTGTGTGTGTGTGTGTGTGTGTGTGTGTGTGTGTGTGTGTGTGTGTGTGTGTGTGTGTGTGTGTGTGTGTGTGTGTGTGTGTGTGTGTGTGTGTGTGTGTGTGTTTGGTGTGTGTGTGTGTGTTTGGTGTGTGTGTGTGTGTGTGTGTGTGTGTGTTTGGTGTGTGTGTGTGTGTGTGTGTGTGTGTGTGTGTGTGTGTGTGTGTGTGTGTGTGTGTGTGTGTGTGTGTGTGTGTGTGTGTGTGTAATTCATGGTGAACAGATTGCAACTGGAACAACGAAGGGAAGGCCAAGAAAACAAGGACGCGAATACGAACAGATCCAGGGACTTGCGATGGGTTCATCACTTTCAGCAGTCCTTGCCCAGTTGTTCATGGAAACCCTCGAGGCCGACAATTACCGTAACATCGTGGGAAGAAACGTGGTCTGGCTCCGCTACGTGGACGACATCCTCGTTGTAGTACCAACCAGGACGAACCTGCCCGATCTCCTCCATAAACTCAATGCAGGGCATCCCTCCATCCAGTTCACCACAGAAGAAGAGAGGGATGAGCAACTCCCTGTCCTGGACACCATGATCCACAGGAGACCAAATGGACCGGTATTTTCAGTATACAGAAAACCCACAAATAAAGATGATTTCATTCACTATTTTTTTGCCCATAGTAAGAGAACCAAAGAAGGCGTGGTCATTGGTTTCTTCCTCCGAGCCCTCAGAATATGTAGCCCTGAGTTCTTGGAGGATGAGATGAAACACGTCTGCAACACTTTCCAACACCTCCACTATCCCCGCTCTATGCTCACCTACCTCTGACGCAAGGCCGAGATGATCATGAGTAGGCCGAGAAGTGAGGACACACAGAGTAGAACTCAGAGGATAATCATCCCCCACTCGGAATTGACTGAGCACCTGCAGGCCCTGGTGGGCCGTACTCTCAAGATAGCTACGTCTTCAGGCAAGAAGATCGGAGACATCGTGAGAGAAAAGAGGTCAAACCACAACAGACCCCTCAGCCAGGTGTACAGCATACCTTGTGGGGGCTGTGATAAGGTATACATAGGCGAGACATCACGAGGACTGCACGAACAACGAATCAGCCAACACCGCAGCGCTCTCCGACGCCATGACACGAGAAGCGCCTTCGTTGTTCACGCAGACACCGATGGTTACCTCCCGAAGTGGTCCCAGGCCTCCATCATAAAGCAAGGCCTGGCCCCACGACAAAGGAAGATGGTAAAAGCGGCGTTCATTCATACAACTAACAACATCAACACCGCTACGGGGAGCCACGAATTAGCCGAGGTCGTCGCTCACCTGATTACCGACGTGACCTGATCACCCAGTAATTGTATATATACTCCTCTATGTACCTCATGTAGCACACATCAACAGGTCCTCTCCCCTGTTGTGTACACACTACACAGGTCCTCTCCCCTGTGGTGTACAGAGAGAGATCACCCAACTGGCGAGGCATTATTGTCACCCACTTGGCGTGATCCTCCTGTGCAAAAGCCATCAGACTTGAGCTTGACTAATACTTTTTGACAACAGACTACACAGAGAGCTCCGCCAATTTATCGTGGTTCGCCGCGACAATTGGCCAGGCCTACTCTTGTAGTAAGTGCCCCACTACCGCTCCCTTGGAGAGCGAGGTTACAAACCTGGTCTGGACCTTCTGGTCCTGGACATAGTTTGTGGCCACGCACCAAGGGCGACTTTTCGGTGCCTAACCCTTTTGACCTCTCCTTCTGACTTCCTGGTGCAGCCTGGGCCTGCGGGAAACGCCGATTTCCAACATTTGCCTGGGCTGCGATGACGTGATCACACCCCCCTTGTAGCAGGATTGGGGTACAGAGCGTTTACCACACCAAAACTCCGAGTTCAGCCCACCCAGGGGGATCTCCTGTCCTGTGGTGCTGAAGGGTCGAGTGTAGGGAACAGAGCTTTTTTGAGGCCCTTCATAAGACCTCACCCTGAGAGCAGGTATAAGGATAGTCCCTGAAAGGGAACCAATCTGTTTTATACTCTCTCCATGACCACAAAATGATGGCATGGCATGACATGGCAGTCACCCTGGAGCCTTTCAAGGCTGCAGGGGGGCTAAAGAAAAACCAAAAGCAGGCCGAACGTGTCCGGCCTGCTGAACCGAGCAAGGACAAGACAGAAACACCATCCACAAAGTCTGTCCATGCACACCAGACTGAGAGAAACCTGAACTCTCCTCAGAACTCCCTCAGTCAAGAAGGGTCTCTAGCTGAACCAGCCAAACTAGCTGCCCCCACTTCTAAAGGCCTTAAACCCCTGCAAAGGGGAGGCGTGAAGCGACGAAGGGTGGAAACTGACTCTGAAGAAGAGGCAGAGCACACCCCAAGTCGACTAACGCGGTTTAAGGTACAAAAAAACCTGAAGACTTCGACAATGCATACCAACTGGTTAGGGCATTGGAGAAGGAAAGAAATGTCAGACTTTCAATCCGAATCTGTAGAGATGAGGGCATGATCATTGCCCCCAAAGACAAAACCACCCTGAACTTCCTGCAGGAAATCAAGGTGCTAAAAGACGGGAGAAAAGTGTGTATCTCACCACTGATCCCACGAGAGAAAAAGACCAAGATGGTGCTACTTGGTTTCCCACTAGGGTTCGACGTGGAGGTGATCACGTCTCTCCCACAAGTGGTGGAGGCTTCCCGCATGACCAAAGGGAAGTCTCCAACCAGGCAAGTCCTGGTTATTCTCAAGGGAGCCCCAATCATCACCCTTGATCTGGGTAACTGGGGCTCATACAAGCTTGAGGTGCTTCATGTGCCAGAAATTTGGGCATCACCAGGCCAACTGCAAGGCCAAAGCCAAATGTGATGTATGCAGCGAGGCACACGAAACAGAAGTGTGTATCAAGGCACACAAAGATGGCCAGAAGGACACAACAGCCAAGTGTCCAAACTGTGCCAAGAGAGGAATTCCCCAAGCTTGCTAGTGGCAAAACCACAAAAAAGAACCAAAGGGAAAAAGGTTCAAAGACCACAGCAATGGTCTCCCCAGTAGAGGATAATCTTTTCTTTGACGAGAAAGATATGACTCTCCTGTTGAGTGCTGTAGTTTCTGCAGTAGCAACAGCCTTGGGGAGGACCAGTGAGGAGGCGGAGAAAGCAGTGCAGGTCGCAATGACGGCTATGACCCAAACTGTGGCAGCTCTGAAGGGAAGCTAGAAGCCTCCAAACCGAAAACGAGCAGCGCTCCCCTCCCTAAATCCTTGGATGGCAGGCTAGCTTCGGGAGAAGCATTACGTGAAACCCCAGCTAGTCTGTCAGGACAGACTGAAACTGTGCAGCATAAGCCCCCACTGCAGGCCGAGTCTGTGCAGCCAAAGCCTCGTCCCTTGACCCGAGGTGGCACTTCCAACCTAGGCTCTACACCCCTCGGTAGAGCCTTAACCGGAGTGTCTCACTTAGAGGAAGTTGTACAAATCTCAATCAACGAGGATCTGTATTTATCTGATGCCACCAGCACTGGGGCATCTGAAGCTGAAGCAAGTGACTCTGAGTAACCATCATGACACACAATCTAAGCATTCTGCAGTGGAATATCTGTAGCTATAAAAGCAAGAACTCCTTTCTCCAGTCAATAGTGCGAGCAAGGAGCATTGACGTCGTCATGCTCCAGGAGACACTGTAAAAGCGTTTTAAGCAGGGGAGCGCTTGGCAAGAATTCTTGCCAAGCGCTGTACCGTTCCCTGCTTAAAACGCTTTCCAAGGCAGGCAGGCCCTCTTCAGTGATGCCAGACATGTGGAAATGTCTGTTTATAAAGTACAAATCATAACAGTCCTTGATGAGCATAGAAATATCAAAATAACACACGAAATATATATACTTGGGTTTTAAAAGCAATATTCCCACCAACAATCTCGGAAAGAGATAACTTATGCACAAGTCGAGGGTGGAGTTTATTTCACCTGTGGTTGGTAACACTTTGAGCGCGCAATTCAAAACAACTGACAAGCTAGCGCCGCATCAAGATGGCAGAGAAGTAAATAAATCTACCCAAACATCTTAACAAAGCGCTATATTTTCTCCTATATTCATATAAAGTGCCTCTAAAACAATGACACACTCTTCCGATTGACAGCCCTTTCATTCTGACGCGTTATCAAAACAAATGAATATCCCTGAATTAAAATGTAGGCCTACCCATTCCCATATATCCGATTTTATGAGGTTAAATATAACAAATCATCGAATATAATATCAACAGAAGAATGTTGCTAGAATTTCCCAGACTTTTTCACTTGAAATATTCTTCATTTCATAAAATAGCTGATATATTCTCGATTTAGAAAGACGAGAAGTTTAACAATATGAGTAAAATTGTTCGTCATATAATCATATAATATTCATAAGTAAAACTTTTTATTCCCATAATCTCCATTATCTCCTTTCGTTTTCAGTTAATTTCAATTTCTTTGAATATGATTTTAAGAAAATTACAGAATCAGATACCGTGAAAAAATTATTTATCTGATAAGATATTAAGCGGAGTTCCTGGCCAACGCCCGCATTCGAAGGATCGTGACCAGTACGGTACGCGACCGACGCCGTTGCCATGGTGACGGTACACCGCTTGACTTAGCAAGCGCAAGTTAAGCCATCTACGGAGGTCGCTTGAGAAAGCAAGCGAAATGCTTGAGTTCGCAAGAAAAACGCTTGAGATTTCAGGCAAGAACTTTCCCTGCTTAAAACGCTTTAACTATGGGATCCGTGTGCTTCTCAGGATATCATGCCTTCACCACTCCAAACCTGGATGGTGCTAGAGGCCTGATGACCCTGGTAAAAGAAGCTATCCCGTGCTCCCTAATAGCCAACCCGCCGCACTGTGGAGATGGTGTTGAATCTCTTGTTGTTGAGATTCAGCTACCTGGGGGCCCTTTAAAAATATATAATATTTACAGCAAAGCACTGTGTGAGAGCTTAGATCTGAACCAGGTCTGTGCTACTGCAGCACAAGACCGAGTGATCATAGGGGAGACTTCAATGCACACATAGCCATGCTGAATCCCCGCAAAAGGCCGAACGCGGCAGGCATTCACATAGCAGAAGTGCTTGAGACGTTCCCTGAGATCGCTCATCTCAACACCAAAGAACCAACGCATGTAAAGGGAGGGGTCCTAGACCTCACCTTTGCCACTGCAACAATGGTGGAGAGAATTCGGTGGTGTGTCGATGATACGGTTACTAGTGATCACTACGGCATAGTCACCACACTAATGGATGCAGGTCCAGCCCAAAGAGCGCATCACATTCCTAAATGGAAAACAGACAAGGCCAACTGGTTTGCCTTCCAGGAAGGCTTGGCTCGATGTCTGAAAGACAATGAACCCAACAACAATAATGAAAATGTGGATGTGCTAGAGGCAAGGCTAATCCATGTCATAAATCAGGCAGCCTCACAAACCATCCCCAAAACTCGCCCATGGTCCAGAACTCACAAAGACGCCTGGTACTATAATGACGAGATCAAAGAGGTCAACCACAGGGTTAATATGTGCAGAAAAAACTTCCGACGGCAAAGATCTCCCGACAATCTGGCCCTGTTGAGGGAAGCTGTCGTGGATGCCAAGGAAACTGCCAACAGAGTAAGGCAGGAAAAATGGCTGGAATGGTGCCAAACTTTTAGGCACCAGACCAGCCTTACAGAGTTGTGGAAACGGGTCAGGCAAGCGACAAGCCGCCAAGCCCCGAAATGCACTCATCATGACCCACAATCAGAGGCTAACAGATTGGTGCTTGAGTTCTCAGCCAGAACCAGCACCAACAATCTGCCTCCAATGATGAGAGAAAAACAACAAAACTTAAATCCAGAAAGACTTGCTCTCATAAGAGACAAGGCACTCGAAGCTGATGAAACAGATGCCTTGTTCTCTCTTAGGGAACTAAGAAAATCATACAAATTCAGTTCTGGGTCAGCACCGGGAGCTGATGGGATTTCCCACCCAATCACTTCGCATTTAGGCCTTGCAGGAGAACTTGCATTCTTGCAGGTTATCAACAAATCCTGGCAAACAGCCACGGTGCCCCAGAGCTGGAAACAAGCCACAATAGTTCCCATCCCAAAACCAAAGGAGCCTGGCAAGTACCGTCCCATCTCTCTTCTCAGCTGCCTGGGTAAAACAGCTGAGAAGATGGTACTCATCAGGCTCCGATGGAAAACGGGTCCCCCTCATGAACACCTGCACGGGTTCACAAGGGGTAAGAGCACTGCGCATAGCATTTCCACATTCTTAAGCACAATCTGCACCTCGCCCGCCGTGGTTGTCTTCCTTGACCTGGAGAAGGCTTTTGAACTGGCAAGTCCGCTTGCCATTCAAGAGACCCTAATCCACAAAGGAGTCAAAGGCAGACTCTTGGCCTGGATAGCTGACTATTTTAAAAATAGGACAACAAATGTCAGATTTCAAGGCCACCTCTCACAGCACATGCCACTTGAAAATGGAACTCCTCAAGGAGGGGTTCTTAGTCCAGCCCTGTTTAATACCCTCATGTCCAACATACTCGACATTCACCTGCCAGAGGGATGCAAAATCATCTCTTATGCAGATGACTTGGCAATCATAGCCTCTGGCAATCACTGCCTAACTAGAGCTCAGCGTTGTCTGAACCTGGTGTCTGAAGAGTGTTGTAGGACGGGTCTAAAAATATCAGCAGCAAAATCGA
>NC_091568.1:19835917-19843417 GCF_042767895.1 Penaeus vannamei
TGCATATATATATATGTATATATCTATTAAGATATCTATCTATCATATATATATATATATATATATATATATATATATATATATATTATATATATATATATATATATATATATATGTATAATATATGTGTGTGTGTGTGTGTGTGTGTGTGTGTGTGTGTGTGTGTGTGTGTGTGTGTTTGGTGTGTGTGTGTGTGTGTGTTTGGTGTGTGTGTGTGTGTGTGTGTGTGTGTGTGTGTGTGTGTGTGTGTGTGTGTGTGTGTGTGTGTGTGTGTGTGTGTGTGTGTGTGTGTGTGTGTTTGGTGTGTGTGTGTGTGTTTGGTGTGTGTGTGTGTGTTTGGTGTGTGTGTGTGTGTGTGTGTGTGTGTGTATATGTGTGTGTGTGTGTGTGTGTGTGTGTGTGTGTGTGTGTGTGTGTGTGTGTGTGTGTGTGTGTGTGTGTGTGTGTGTGTGTGTGTGTGTGTGTGTGTGTAATTCATGGTGAACAGATTGCAACTGGAACAACGAAGGGAAGGCCAAGAAAACAAGGACGCGAATACGAACAGATCCAGGGACTTGCGATGGGTTCATCACTTTCAGCAGTCCTTGCCCAGTTGTTCATGGAAACCCTCGAGGCCGACAATTACCGTAACATCGTGGGAAGAAACGTGGTCTGGCTCCGCTACGTGGACGACATCCTCGTTGTAGTACCAACCAGGACGAACCTGCCCGATCTCCTCCATAAACTCAATGCAGGGCATCCCTCCATCCAGTTCACCACAGAAGAAGAGAGGGATGAGCAACTCCCTGTCCTGGACACCATGATCCACAGGAGACCAAATGGACCGGTATTTTCAGTATACAGAAAACCCACAAATAAAGATGATTTCATTCACTATTTTTCTGCCCATAGTAAGAGAACCAAAGAAGGCGTGGTCATTGGTTTCTTCCTCCGAGCCCTCAGAATATGTAGCCCTGAGTTCTTGGAGGATGAGATGAAACACGTCTGCAACACTTTCCAACACCTCCACTATCCCCGCTCTATGCTCACCTACCTCTGACGCAAGGCCGAGATGATCATGAGTAGGCCGAGAAGTGAGGACACACAGAGTAGAACTCAGAGGATAATCATCCCCCACTCGGAATTGACTGAGCACCTGCAGGCCCTGGTGGGCCGTACTCTCAAGATAGCTACGTCTTCAGGCAAGAAGATCGGAGACATCGTGAGAGAAAAGAGGTCAAACCACAACAGACCCCTCAGCCAGGTGTACAGCATACCTTGTGGGGGCTGTGATAAGGTATACATAGGCGAGACATCACGAGGACTGCACGAACAACGAATCAGCCAACACCGCAGCGCTCTCCGACGCCATGACACGAGAAGCGCCTTCGTTGTTCACGCAGACACCGATGGTCACCTCCCGAAGTGGTCCCAGGCCTCCATCATAAAGCAAGGCCTGGCCCCACGACAAAGGAAGATGGTAGAAGCGGCGTTCATTCATACAACTAACAACATCAACACCGCTACGGGGAGCCACGAATTAGCCGAGGTCGTCGCTCACCTGATTACCGACGTGACCTGATCACCCAGTAATTGTATATATACTCCTCTATGTACCTCATGTAGCACACATCAACAGGTCCTCTCCCCTGTTGTGTACACACTACACAGGTCCTCTCCCCTGTGGTGTACAGAGAGAGATCACCCACTTGGCGTGATCCTCCTGTGCAAAAGCCATCAGACTTGAGCTTGACTAATACTTTTTGACAACAGACTACACAGAGAGTTCCGCCAATTTATCGTGGTTCGCCGCGACAATTGGCCAGGCCTACTCTTGTAGTAAGTGCCCCACTACCGCTCCCTTGGAGAGCGAGGTTACAAACCTGGTCTGGACCTTCTGGTCCTGGACATAGTTTGTGGCCACGCACCAAGGGCGACTTTTCGGTGCCTAACCCTTTTGACCTCTCCTTCTGACTTCCTGGTGCAGCCTGGGCCTGCGGGAAACGCCGATTTCCAACATTTGCCTGGGCTGCGATGACGTGATCACACCCCCCTTGTAGCAGGATTGGGGTACAGAGCGTTTACCACACCAAAACTCCGAGTTCAGCCCACCCAGGGGGATCTCCTGTCCTGTGGTGCTGAAGGGTCGAGTGTAGGGAACAGAGCTTTTTTGAGGCCCTTCATAAGACCTCACCCTGAGAGCAGGTATAAGGATAGTCCCTGAAAGGGAACCAATCTGTTTTATACTCTCTCCATGACCACAAAATGATGGCATGGCAGTCACCCTGGAGCCTTTCAAGGCTGCAGGGGGGCTAAAGAAAAACCAAAAGCAGGCCGAACGTGTCCGGCCTGCTGAACCGAGCAAGGACAAGACAGAAACACCATCCACAAAGTCTGTCCATGCACACCAGACTGAGGGAAACCTGAACTCTCCTCAGAACTCCCTCAGTCAAGAAGGGGCTCTAGCTGAACCAGCCAAACCAGCTGCCCCCACTTCTAAAGGCCTTAAACCCCTGCAAAGGGGAGGCGTGAAGCGACGAAGGGTGGAAACTGACTCTGAAGAGGCAGAGCACACCCCAAGTCAACTAACGCGGTTTAAGGTACCAAAAAAACCTGAAGACTTCGACAATGCATACCAACTGGTTAGGGCATTGGAGAAGGAAAGAAATGTCAGACTTTCAATCCGAATCTGTAGAGATGAGGGCATGATCATTGCCCCCAAAGACAAAACCACCCTGAACTTCCTGCAGGAAATCAAGGTGCTAAAAGACGGGAGAAAAGTGTGTATCTCACCACTGATCCCACGAGAGAAAAAGACCAAGATGGTGCTACTTGGTTTCCCACTAGGGTTCGACGTGGAGGTGATCACGTCTCTCCCACAAGTGGTGGAGGCTTCCCGCATGACCAAAGGGAAGTCTCCAACCAGGCAAGTCCTGGTTATTCTCAAGGGAGCCCCAATCATCACCCTTGATCTGGGTAACTGGGGCTCATACAAGCTTGAGGTGCTTCATGTGCCAGAAATTTGGGCATCACCAGGCCAACTGCAAGGCCAAAGCCAAATGTGATGTATGCAGCGAGGCACACGAAACAGAAGTGTGTATCAAGGCACACAAAGATGGCCAGAAGGACACAACAGCCAAGTGTCCAAACTGTGCCAAGAGAGGAATTCCCCAAGCTTGCTAGTGGCAAAACCACAAAAAAGAACCAAAGGGAAAAAGGTTCAAAGACCACAGCAATGGTCTCCCCAGTAGAGGATAATCTTTTCTTTGACGAGAAAGATATGACTCCTGTTGAGTGCTGTAGTTTCTGCAGTAGCAACAGCCTTGGGGAGGACCAGTGAGGAGGCGGAGAAAGCAGTGCAGGTCGCAATGACGGCTATGACCCAAACTGTGGCAGCTCTGAAGGGAAGCTAGAAGCCTCCAAACCGAAAACGAGCAGCGCTCCCCTCCCTAAATCCTTGGATGGCAGGCTAGCTTCGGGAGAAGCATTACGTGAAACCCCAGCTAGTCTGTCAGGACAGACTGAAACTGTGCAGCATAAGCCCCCACTGCAGGCCGAGTCTGTGCAGCCAAAGCCTCGTCCCTTGACCCGAGGTGGCACTTCCAACCTAGGCTCTACACCCCTCGGTAGAGCCTTAACCGGAGTGCCTCACTTAGAGGAAGTTGTACAAATCTCAATCAACGAGGATCTGTATTTATCTGATGCCACCAGCACTGGGGCATCTGAAGCTGAAGCAAGTGACTCTGAGTAACCATCATGACACACAATCTAAGCATTCTGCAGTGGAATATCTGTAGCTATAAAAGCAAGAACTCCTTTCTCCAGTCAATAGTGCGAGCAAGGAGCATTGACGTCGTCATGCTCCAGGAGACACTGTAAAAGCGTTTTAAGCAGGGGAGCGCTTGGCAAGAATTCTTGCCAAGCGCTGTACCGTTCCCTGCTTAAAACGCTTTCCAAGGCAGGCAGGCCCTCTTCAGTGATGCCAGACATGTGGAAATGTCTGTTTATAAAGTACAAATCATAACAGTCCTTGATGAGCATAGAAATATCAAAATAACACACGAAATATATATACTTGGGTTTTAAAAGCAATATTCCCACCAACAATCTCGGAAAGAGATAACTTATGCACAAGTCGAGGGTGGAGTTTATTTCACCTGCGGTTGGTAACACTTTGAGCGCGCAATTCAAAACAACTGACAAGCTAGCGCCGCATCAAGATGGCAGAGAAGTAAATAAATCTACCCAAACATCTTAACAAAGCGCTATATTTTCTCCTATATTCATATAAAGTGCCTCTAAAACAATGACACACTCTTCCGATTGACAGCCCTTTCATTCTGACGCGTTATCAAAACAAATGAATATCCCTGAATTAAAATGTAGGCCTACCCATTCCCATATATCCGATTTTATGAGGTTAAATATAACAAATCATCGAATATAATATCAACAGAAGAATGTTGCTAGAATTTCCCAGACTTTTTCACTTGAAATATTCTTCATTTCATAAAATAGCTGATATATTCTCGATTTAGAAAGACGAGAAGTTTAACAATATGAGTAAAATTGTTCGTCATATAATCATATAATATTCATAAGTAAAACTTTTTATTCCCATAATCTCCATTATCTCCTTTCGTTTTCAGTTAATTTCAATTTCTTTGAATATGATTTTAAGAAAATTACAGAATCAGATACCGTGAAAAAATTATTTATCTGATAAGATATTAAGCGGAGTTCCTGGCCAACGCCCGCATTCGAAGGATCGTGACCAGTACGGTACGCGACCGACGCCGTTGCCATGGTGACGGTACACCGCTTGACTTAGCAAGCGCAAGTTAAGCCATCTACGGAGGTCGCTTGAGAAAGCAAGCGAAATGCTTGAGTTCGCAAGAAAAACGCTTGAGATTTCAGGCAAGAACTTTCCCTGCTTAAAACGTTTTAACTATGGGATCCGTGTGCTTCTCAGGATATCATGCCTTCACCACTCCAAACCTGGATGGTGCTAGAGGCCTGATGACCCTGGTAAAAGAAGCTATCCCGTGCTCCCTAATAGCCAACCCGCCGCACTGTGGAGATGGTGTTGAATCTCTTGTTGTTGAGATTCAGCTACCTGGGGACCCTTTAAAAATATATAATATTTACAGCAAAGCACTGTGTGAGAGCTTAGATCTGAACCAGGTCTGTGCTACTGCAGCACAAGACCGAGTGATCATAGGGGAGACTTCAATGCACACATAGCCATGCTGAATCCCCGCAAAAGGCCGAACGCGGCAGGCATTCACATAGCAGAAGTGCTTGAGACGTTCCCTGAGATCGCTCATCTCAACACCAAAGAACCAACGCATGTAAAGGGAGGGGTCCTAGACCTCACCTTTGCCACTGCAACAATGGTGGAGAGAATTCGGTGGTGTGTCGATGATACGGTTACTAGTGATCACTACGGCATAGTCACCACACTAATGGATGCAGGTCCAGCCCAAAGAGCGCATCACATTCCTAAATGGAAAACAGACAAGGCCAACTGGTTTGCCTTCCAGGAAGGCTTGGCTCGATGTCTGAAAGACAATGAACCCAACAACAATAATGAAAATGTGGATGTGCTAGAGGCAAGGCTAATCCATGTCATAAATTAGGCAGCCTCACAAACCATCCCC
Source organism: Penaeus vannamei (assembly GCF_042767895.1). NCBI lineage: Eukaryota > Metazoa > Arthropoda > Malacostraca > Decapoda > Penaeidae > Penaeus > Penaeus vannamei. Next base: position 19,841,557 of record NC_091568.1, read on the forward strand.
AAAACTCGCCCATGGTCCAGAACTCACAAAGACGCCTGGTACTATAATGACGAGATCAAAGAGGTCAACCACAGGGTTAATATGTGCAGAAAAAACTTCCGACGGCAAAGATCTCCCGACAATCTGGCCCTGTTGAGGGAAGCTGTCGTGGATGCCAAGGAAACTGCCAACAGAGTAAGGCAGGAAAAATGGCTGGAATGGTGCCAAACTTTTAGGCACCAGACCAGCCTTACAGAGTTGTGGAAACGGGTCAGGCAAGCGACAAGCCGCCAAGCCCCGAAATGCACTCATCATGACCCACAATCAGAGGCTAACAGATTGGTGCTTGAGTTCTCAGCCAGAACCAGCACCAACAATCTGCCTCCAATGATGAGAGAAAAACAACAAAACTTAAATCCAGAAAGACTTGCTCTCATAAGAGACAAGGCACTCGAAGCTGATGAAACAGATGCCTTGTTCTCTCTTAGGGAACTAAGAAAATCATACAAATTCAGTTCTGGGTCAGCACCGGGAGCTGATGGGATTTCCCACCCAATCACTTCGCATTTAAGCCTTGCAGGAGAACTTGCATTCTTGCAGGTTATCAACAAATCCTGGCAAACAGCCACGGTGCCCCAGAGCTGGAAACAAGCCACAATAGTTCCCATCCCAAAACCAAAGGAGCCTGGCAAGTACCGTCCCATCTCTCTTCTCAGCTGCCTGGGTAAAACAGCTGAGAAGATGGTACTCATCAGGCTCCGATGGAAAACGGGTCCCCCTCATGAACACCTGCACGGGTTCACAAGGGGTAAGAGCACTGCGCATAGCATTTCCACATTCTTAAGCACAATCTGCACCTCGCCCGCCGTGGTTGTCTTCCTTGACCTGGAGAAGGCTTTTGAACTGGCAAGTCCGCTTGCCATTCAAGAGACCCTAATCCACAAAGGAGTCAAAGGCAGACTCTTGGCCTGGATAGCTGACTATTTTAAAAATAGGACAACAAATGTCAGATTTCAAGGCCACCTCTCACAGCACATGCCACTTGAAAATGGAACTCCTCAAGGAGGGGTTCATAGTCCAGCCCTGTTTAATACCCTCATGTCCAACATACTCGACATTCACCTGCCAGAGGGATGCAAGATCATCTCTTATGCAGATGACTTGGCAATCATAGCCTCTGGCAATCACTGCCTAACTAGAGCTCAGCGTTGTCTGAACCTGGTGTCTGAAGAGTGTTGTAGGACGGGTCTAAAAATATCAGCAGCAAAATCGAAAGCAATGGCACTGAGAACCAATGTCAGAAACAAAAAACTCACTATATATGGTATGGATCTGGAATGGGTGAAGGACTATCTATACCTTGGTGTAATGGATAGGACACACACTCACTTTCAAAAAGGAGATCCAATACCTGTTTGACAGAACCAAGGAAAGACTCAGTCATGAAAGTCATGACAGGGAGACACATAGGAGCAGGACACAAAGTACTAAGATCATTCTATGTACATGCTGTCCGTCCTATTATTGACTATGCTTCTGTCGTCCTCATTGCTTCCAGCACAACATTAAAAGAAAAACTGGAAACAATACAAAACGAAGCAGCCAGGATAATTCTAGGTGCACCTAAGTGGACAAAGGTCAACCTCCTCCTCATGGAAGCTGATTTACCGTCCATGGAAACTAGAATTGATCTAATGGCAGCACAGTTCCTTTCCAAGGTCCTGCAGGCACCTAGAAACTCCTATCTAAGACAAAGAGTTCTCAGACGCCTACAAGATTACCAAGTGTTTGCGGACAATTCCTGGCTCACACATACAGCCAGAGTTTTGATACGCTTTCAGCTAAAAGATTCATTGTTTGCCAAGGGTATGGACTCCCCTCA
>NC_091568.1:19853776-19866276 GCF_042767895.1 Penaeus vannamei
TACATGTTCAGATTTTAACAGCTGAAAATCTCAAGGGGTACCTCTCTGAAAGGTTAAACAAGAAGTTGCATATGAAGTTGTCTATAGACAATTGTATGGATAGTTCAGCCAGACAATTGCATTAATAACACATTTTTGCTAAAGGCAACATAAAGATATGAATATAGGTATTTAAGTGAACTACTGAGATCATTATTAATATAAGTGTTTTGATTTAAGACTTTCAAAAAGTTTGACCTTTAAGTCGTACTTTTTTCTCATCAGGTGATCTGCGACCTGAATGTTGCCTTAGGGAAGTTTGCCTGATGATTAGGAATGAGAGCATACCAATCAACCAAGGAATAAGATCTGCAGTTAAAGAAGAAACAAAGTGCTCATGCCATCTATGGAAAAAGGGTTATCTGGTATTAAGTGACCATAGGTGATAGATGAACATTTTTGTTTGGTTAGGACATAAGGATTGCAATTTAGGTTATGGCACTATCAACAATAAAAATTTAATTAGCAAGGAGATTTAGAATTTGCAAATAGTATCCACGATATTTATTGTAATTTATTATTTTATTTTGAAAGAATGTGGAAATCAGTACTACAAAATGTGCTGTATTTTATGCATGAATTGTATCCAGCTGCTTACAGTCAGAGTAATTGGAGTTGTGATGGTGTAGACAAGGCTCTTTCATGGGGTACATACTGTGAGAAAATTGCAAGGCAGTCCCACCAGAATGGTAGTCTTCAGATTGCATTTAACCACTTGGCAAAGAAATCCAATGAGGCCTTCTCGTTTAGTCAACTGCAGGATGCACGCTATCACTTACTGAAAAGCCTTATTCATAATCAAGCACTTGAAAGAAATGTACAGGAGCACATCTCTCAGGTTGCAAGAATGACCCTGGGGTCTGCTACTGTTGCTAGAATTTATGAGCAGGTAAATCAGCAGCAGGAATCTTATAAGCACATAAGTGCTTATATCAATGACACCGTGAATGAAAACTTTCATAAAGACCTCAAAAGTAAACTGGTGATAGAAGTGATGGACACCTTGAGTTCAGAGCAAGTAAATGAAACCCTCTCTGCATTAGTTAAAATTCCAGATGGCCTTAATATATTGTTAGATGATATAAGGTGTGGAGATGTAGTGCTTGATGTGAAAAAAGTTTCAACAGGTAAAATGATTGTTGAGTGGTTAGATTCAGCATTACGATCCCCAAGGGCACCTATACACAAATGTATAGTTCAGACTTTGTGTAACCTTCAACCAGAAAGATTGTGTGATTTGCTGTTGAGCAGTCGTAATCTTTTAATTGCATTTCTGGCAGTACTGCATAGAGAAGGACAGAGGCTAGTGTTTGTTGAGCAACCTGCAGCGTACTCCTGGTCACCACAAGACTTAACATCTTTTCTAACATATAAAGACTTAGTGACTGTTTGTAGTAATATATACTTCAACAAATATCTTGCAGCATCTACAGACAAAATAATATCTGAGTGGTGTGCACAGGAGGATGGGGCAATCTGGAATGATGTATTGAGTGAAGTGAAAATTACTGTTAATAGAAGAGATGCTTTTCCATGACTGGTAAAAAAATGGGGAAAAACATCTGGAAGAATTGGTACATCACATGAGGTAAACATTCCTGTCTTATTTGATTTGAGAGATTCACAATCAATAGTGATAGCTTTTGCATTGTGTCGGATAAAGCACATCTGTTTAGACAAGTGTCAGCATGTGTTAAAGGAATAAAAGCCTCTTTACCATAGTGATGGATACATCAGGATGATATTACATGAAAGCCAATTTGTAATTATGTTATCAAATGAAAAAATTGTATTATAAAGTATGTATGATTTCATACAATGAATTACTGTACCTTTTATAAAATAGGAGGAGATGAAGAGTGAGTTTGGTTATTTTTTTTACACCTTTTAAACATAGGAAACCTTTTTGACTTCAAAGAAATTTGGAATGGTTTTCATATATGATATACAAATCACATGATTTAATTTCATGTTTATTCATCCAAGGGATGAATAAGCTTGAAATATCAACATATATAATGATTTCTAGGAACTTTGCTTTGCTTTTTTTTTTTTTTTTTTTTCTATAAGAAAAAGTTAGCCTTTTTTTAGTTCTTGCATTCAGATTCAGCAGTTGGCATTTCTTTCTTATTCTGTACTTGTTATTTTTTTGGCATTTTAACATTTAAGGTGTTAAGGTTAATTATAGAAATCTTTTATGAATATCCTTCTGTGGGTCGTCTTCAACATTCTTTACTTGCAATAGTAATCATGTTCGTGAAGAGACTTCTGAATGAGGTGTCTATAATCATGTAATACAAATTTTGTAAGGCTGTGTGAGAGAAACTGATTTTTTGATTAACGAAATACATCTATGAAGTTTCCCCATTCACTGAGATAGGTAGGTAAGCCAAGAATACTAGAAATTAACAAATGCTACATGTTAATACTTTGGTAATGCACCTATTTTCTTTGTGATATTTAATAAGTACTTCAAATAAAGTTAGCAAAAGCATTTAAAAAGTAGATGCTGTTGGGAAGCTTTGGATTGTTTATTGAATTACTGATTATTTCAAAGATGATCATGTTCCACATGCTTTGAGCAATTTGTATTTTCTTGGCATTTAGTATTTACAAAATTATGTTGATTCACATTGCTTTGTATTGAAATGTCAAGAAGTTAAAGAAATAAGTGGACTATTACTTAAAATGAGGACTTGAAATCTTTACTAAGAACTAGACAAAAAATGAAAAAGCAAAGGGACAGACAGCATGGGAGAGGAGTTTTTAGTAATAGAATTTATTATTAAATGTTTGAAGTAGTATTTTCCAGTAATCTACAAAGTTCTGCAAAAAATATTGGCATATAGTCCTTTTTCAGTATTTGAAAGTGTTTTTAAGTAGATTTAGCATAATAATATGAAGAGAATGCATAAAATGGTAAACTGACTTTGAAGAAGATAAATTTTGTTAAATTCCATTTTTTCAGTTTGCTTTTTAGCAATTCTATGATTATTCTTACAATCTAATTTCAGGATATTGATATTTTTTTGAATTTGTATGGATGAGCTACATGTGTTACAGTAACGATTGACCAAATCCTGTAATTCTTAGTCTGATTATGTATGAATGAGCTACACATGTTAAAGTAACAATTGACCAATCAATATCCATCTCATATTATGGCCATCTTTGTTTTTGCTTCCAGGCTGAGTGTGCCGGAGCAAACTCCCTTCACTGCTGTGCTGAAATTTGCAGCAGAAGAGTTTAAGGTCGAGCCCTCAACCTCTGCTATCATCACAGATGATGGCATTGGAATTAACCCAAGTCAGGATGCAGGTACAAATCTCATTTTTTTTTAGTAATTTAGTGTACATCAGATGTTACAAGTAAGAATGGTTAACTTTATTGTTGCAGTATTTTACTGTACCAATAACTTAGTTTTGTTCTTATTCCATTTGTTTTTGGAACTAGTTTGACTTGACTGAATGGTTTGTAAAGAAAGTAATATTTGATTACCTTTGATGCAGTGTAATCATCATTGCAAAGCACACCTTCCCTAGTTGGTTACCATTGTTACATGTACACTAATTATTACCACAGTCAGTCATTGCTAGCATTGCTGCTGATAATGATGTCCGTTTCTTTTTACAGGAAGTGTATTTATGAAACATGGCTCTGAACTTCGTTTGATTCCACGTGATCGTGTTGGTGCTCTCTGAAGGGATTGCTGTTAACATCAGATTGTTTTACTTAAAATTCATGGAATTGATAGTTTTTGTATATTTCTATATGAATAAAGAAGATTCTGTCTCTTGAGGCATATATAAAAACTTTTATTGATAGTCTTTTTATTTAATGAAACTGTTATTTGTAAAAGTATCTTCCATTTGTTTATAATGATATCCTCATACTTAGTCCTCTGTCACAAGGTGAAAATGTTTGTTATCATTTGTGTTATTTAATTCTTATTCATTTTTATTAGAGTAGTAGATCATAATATTATTTGATGCCAGATTTCACATGATTGAAATATATGTAAGTTATCAAATAAAATATTTTCATTTATTTGTTTTACTGATTTATGACAAAATAACCTTTACTCTGTAAGGTGAAAATCAAATAGATTAATGAACTGAAATTATATATACATAGATATAAGGGATAATACATTTTATAATTATACTGTTTAGGTTGCAATTTGCTAGAAAGTGTAACTGATTTCCCCTCCCCCTTGAGATATTCAATTTACGAAACATTTAAAACCCAAATCTTCAAAACACTTGAATTCTGATAAGTTTTAGTGAAAAAATTATGGAGACGGAGACAGATCCAAAGTAGGAAATTCCTCCAACCTTGGGCCGCAGCAAGGTCTTTTCTTCTCCCTTTTCCTTCTCTGCTTCATCTCCTTGAGTCCATTTCCTAAGATGTGAGAGCCGTGCCGAAAGGATGAAACTGGCTGTGTGTCAAGTCATGAACGGTCTCCGGGAGCCAAGGGGAAGGTATTCTCTTGGTTTATTGCCTACCCCTTACCCCTTATGGTGACCCTAAAGGGTAGACTGTTCTTTTCCCCACTCAGTTCAGGTTCACCATGGCCAATAATGAAGATGTTTTATCCTTAATAGGGGTATTAAGGCGTGCCCCTTCATCAAATAGTCAATCTAATTTTAATTCCATTATTTTCCGATCTCCGCCTCTCCTTCGACCACGGTTCCGACCACTAATACTAATAACCCCTCCTCGATGTCTACTGGCAACTCTATCCATTCCGTACCACCTACCCAGGTCATAAATCTTTAGCTTCTTCATTGTCTACCCCCTCCCCCCATTGTCCTGCTGCTGCTTCCACCTTTGCAAACTTTTCGAGTACTCTCTTTGGCCCAGCCAAGTAGGATTGATTCTGTGTGATCCCCCTTACTCAGACAATACCCTTCTTTTCCAACAGTTTCCAAACACAAGTAGGCAGAGTTCCCTTTCGCAGTCGGTCTGATCGTTCACGCCTTGTGAGTCTGTAAGTCCCAAGCTCGTGTACTATCTACCCTGACTGACCTCGCTGGCAAGCCTATTCCTGCCCAACCTCTCTTCTCTTAATCCTTGTACCGGAACTGTCCATCTCTCCGACTACGACAAAAACTGGTCAGACTGTGAAAATGACAAACTTGCCTACCTTGTTGGCTATGATGCAGAGGCACTACAGTGCTACACTATTCCACCCAGAGGACAGCGTAAATCTTAAACCAATATTGCCAAGAGTAGCTTCCGTAGATATGACCTCCCTCATGAAGCTTATATCCTCAAAAAAGAACCTTTGTTTCTCAGACCTCCACCAGACTTCTCTCCAGAAACTCTTGCAGACGTCCAAAATTCCTTCACATGACCCCAAAACATTTTCTAATCCCTCTATTCCCATTCCCTCTACATTCAAAGTATTTGCTGATATCCATCCATGCTACATGACTTGAGATGTCAAGCACATGAATTTGTTTCAACCATTAACCATTTTCATCAAGGTCTTTGCTCCCACTATATCAGCGTCCTTTCAGTAGGGGCAGCCTAAGACAACTGCCTGCAAATAAGATTATTTTATAGGAAATATAATGATATCTAACGAACTGGAAGGAAGCATTAGAAATCCAAGAGCAAATGAACCAATAGAAAAGACAAAAATATACATCACGGTGGAAAAAATGTAAATACTGCATCGATCAAGTTCAAATGGCAAAGGTCGCGGTACCAATTATGAGGCTAACAGGGTGGCAGGTCAGGTAGTCAGGCAGTTCGTCAGCTGGCACCTGATACCTGTATGCTCTGTCGTTTCCCTGATGTATGAATTTCTGACGAAGATATATTCGCAACTGGTTAAATATATCAACTGTATTGTGAAGATATTCATTCTAATTCAAACCTTTTTTACAGATCTAAAGTTCATATAAATAGATACATATACATGTATATATCTATTTCTGTCTATCTATCTATCTATCTATCTATAAATATATGTATATATATATATATATATATATATATATATATATATATATATATATATATATATATATATATATATATATATATATGTATATGTATATATATGTACACACACACACACACACACACACACACACACACACACACACACACACACACACACACACACACACACACACACACACACACACACACACATATATATATATATATATATATATATATATATATATATATATATATATATATATATATATATATATATATGTGCATATATATATATGTATATATCTATTAAGATATCTATCTATCATATATATATATATATATATATATATATATATATATATATATATATATATATATATATGTATAATATATGTGTGTGTGTGTGTGTGTGTGTGTGTGTGTGTGTGTGTGTGTGTGTGTGTGTGTGTGTGTGTGTGTGTGTGTGTGTGTGTGTGTGTGTGTGTGTTTGGTGTGTGTGTGTGTGTGTGTGTGTGTGTGTGTGTGTGTGTGTGTGTATGTGTGTGTGTTTGGTGTGTGTGTGTGTGTTTGGTGTGTGTGTGTGTGTGTGTGTGTGTGTGTGTGTGTGTGTGTGTGTGTGTGTGTGTGTGTGTGTGTGTGTGTGTGTGTGTGTGTGTGTGTTTGTGTGTGTGTGTGTGTGTGTGTGTGTGGTATTCATGATGAACAGATTGCAACTGGAACAACGAAGGGAAGGCCAAGAAAACAAGGACGCGAATACGAACAGATCCAGGGACTTGCGATGGGTTCATCACTTTCAGCAGTCCTTGCCCAGTTGTTCATGGAAACCCTCGAGGCCGACAATTACCGTAACATCGTGGGAAGAAACGTGGTCTGGCTCCGCTACGTGGACGACATCCTCGTTGTAGTACCAACCAGGACGAACCTGCCCGATCTCCTCCATAAACTCAATGCAGGGCATCCCTCCATCCAGTTCACCACAGAAGAAGAGAGGGATGAGCAACTCCCTGTCCTGGACACCATGATCCACAGGAGACCAAATGGACCGGTATTTTCAGTATACAGAAAACCCACAAATAAAGATGATTTCATTCACTATTTTTTTGCCCATAGTAAGAGAACCAAAGAAGGCGTGGTCATTGGTTTCTTCCTCCGAGCCCTCAGAATATGTAGCCCTGAGTTCTTGGAGGATGAGATGAAACACGTCTGCAACACTTTCCAACACCTCCACTATCCCCGCTCTATGCTCACCTACCTCTGACGCAAGGCCGAGATGATCATGAGTAGGCCGAGAAGTGAGGACACACAGAGTAGAACTCAGAGGATAATCATCCCCCACTCGGAATTGACTGAGCACCTGCAGGCCCTGGTGGGCCGTACTCTCAAGATAGCTACGTCTTCAGGCAAGAAGATCGGAGACATCGTGAGAGAAAAGAGGTCAAACCATAACAGACCCCTCAGCCAGGTGTACAGCATACCTTGTGGGGGCTGTGATAAGGTATACATAGGCGAGACATCACGAGGACTGCACGAACAACGAATCAGCCAACACCGCAGCGCTCTCCGACGCCATGACACGAGAAGCGCCTTCGTTGTTCACGCAGACACCGATGGTTACCTCCCGAAGTGGTCCCAGGCCTCCATCATAAAGCAAGGCCTGGCCCCACGACAAAGGAAGATGGTAAAAGCGGCGTTCATTCATACAACTAACAACATCAACACCGCTACGGGGAGCCACGAATTAGCCGAGGTCGTCGCTCACCTGATTACCGACGTGACCTGATCACCCAGTAATTGTATATATACTCCTCTATGTACCTCATGTAGCACACATCAACAGGTCCTCTCCCCTGTTGTGTACACACTACACAGGTCCTCTCCCCTGTGGTGTACAGAGAGAGATCACCCAACTGGCGAGGCATTATTGTCACCCACTTGGCGTGATCCTCCTGTGCAAAAGCCATCAGACTTGAGCTTGACTAATACTTTTTGACAACAGACTACACAGAGAGCTCCGCCAATTTATCGTGGTTCGCCGCGACAATTGGCCAGGCCTACTCTTGTAGTAAGTGCCCCACTACCGCTCCCTTGGAGAGCGAGGTTACAAACCTGGTCTGGACCTTCTGGTCCTGGACATAGTTTGTGGCCACGCACCAAGGGCGACTTTTCGGTGCCTAACCCTTTTGACCTCTCCTTCTGACTTCCTGGTGCAGCCTGGGCCTGCGGGAAACGCCGATTTCCAACATTTGCCTGGGCTGCGATGACGTGATCACACCCCCCTTGTAGCAGGATTGGGGTACAGAGCGTTTACCACACCAAAACTCCGAGTTCAGCCCACCCAGGGGGATCTCCTGTCCTGTGGTGCTGAAGGGTCGAGTGTAGGGAACAGAGCTTTTTTGAGGCCCTTCATAAGACCTCACCCTGAGAGCAGGTATAAGGATAGTCCCTGAAAGGGAACCAATCTGTTTTATACTCTCTCCATGACCACAAAATGATGGCATGGCATGACATGGCAGTCACCCTGGAGCCTTTCAAGGCTGCAGGGGGGCTAAAGAAAAACCAAAAGCAGGCCGAACGTGTCCGGCCTGCTGAACCGAGCAAGGACAAGACAGAAACACCATCCACAAAGTCTGTCCATGCACACCAGACTGAGAGAAACCTGAACTCTCCTCAGAACTCCCTCAGTCAAGAAGGGTCTCTAGCTGAACCAGCCAAACTAGCTGCCCCCACTTCTAAAGGCCTTAAACCCCTGCAAAGGGGAGGCGTGAAGCGACGAAGGGTGGAAACTGACTCTGAAGAAGAGGCAGAGCACACCCCAAGTCGACTAACGCGGTTTAAGGTACAAAAAAACCTGAAGACTTCGACAATGCATACCAACTGGTTAGGGCATTGGAGAAGGAAAGAAATGTCAGACTTTCAATCCGAATCTGTAGAGATGAGGGCATGATCATTGCCCCCAAAGACAAAACCACCCTGAACTTCCTGCAGGAAATCAAGGTGCTAAAAGACGGGAGAAAAGTGTGTATCTCACCACTGATCCCACGAGAGAAAAAGACCAAGATGGTGCTACTTGGTTTCCCACTAGGGTTCGACGTGGAGGTGATCACGTCTCTCCCACAAGTGGTGGAGGCTTCCCGCATGACCAAAGGGAAGTCTCCAACCAGGCAAGTCCTGGTTATTCTCAAGGGAGCCCCAATCATCACCCTTGATCTGGGTAACTGGGGCTCATACAAGCTTGAGGTGCTTCATGTGCCAGAAATTTGGGCATCACCAGGCCAACTGCAAGGCCAAAGCCAAATGTGATGTATGCAGCGAGGCACACGAAACAGAAGTGTGTATCAAGGCACACAAAGATGGCCAGAAGGACACAACAGCCAAGTGTCCAAACTGTGCCAAGAGAGGAATTCCCCAAGCTTGCTAGTGGCAAAACCACAAAAAAGAACCAAAGGGAAAAAGGTTCAAAGACCACAGCAATGGTCTCCCCAGTAGAGGATAATCTTTTCTTTGACGAGAAAGATATGACTCTCCTGTTGAGTGCTGTAGTTTCTGCAGTAGCAACAGCCTTGGGGAGGACCAGTGAGGAGGCGGAGAAAGCAGTGCAGGTCGCAATGACGGCTATGACCCAAACTGTGGCAGCTCTGAAGGGAAGCTAGAAGCCTCCAAACCGAAAACGAGCAGCGCTCCCCTCCCTAAATCCTTGGATGGCAGGCTAGCTTCGGGAGAAGCATTACGTGAAACCCCAGCTAGTCTGTCAGGACAGACTGAAACTGTGCAGCATAAGCCCCCACTGCAGGCCGAGTCTGTGCAGCCAAAGCCTCGTCCCTTGACCCGAGGTGGCACTTCCAACCTAGGCTCTACACCCCTCGGTAGAGCCTTAACCGGAGTGTCTCACTTAGAGGAAGTTGTACAAATCTCAATCAACGAGGATCTGTATTTATCTGATGCCACCAGCACTGGGGCATCTGAAGCTGAAGCAAGTGACTCTGAGTAACCATCATGACACACAATCTAAGCATTCTGCAGTGGAATATCTGTAGCTATAAAAGCAAGAACTCCTTTCTCCAGTCAATAGTGCGAGCAAGGAGCATTGACGTCGTCATGCTCCAGGAGACACTGTAAAAGCGTTTTAAGCAGGGGAGCGCTTGGCAAGAATTCTTGCCAAGCGCTGTACCGTTCCCTGCTTAAAACGCTTTCCAAGGCAGGCAGGCCCTCTTCAGTGATGCCAGACATGTGGAAATGTCTGTTTATAAAGTACAAATCATAACAGTCCTTGATGAGCATAGAAATATCAAAATAACACACGAAATATATATACTTGGGTTTTAAAAGCAATATTCCCACCAACAATCTCGGAAAGAGATAACTTATGCACAAGTCGAGGGTGGAGTTTATTTCACCTGTGGTTGGTAACACTTTGAGCGCGCAATTCAAAACAACTGACAAGCTAGCGCCGCATCAAGATGGCAGAGAAGTAAATAAATCTACCCAAACATCTTAACAAAGCGCTATATTTTCTCCTATATTCATATAAAGTGCCTCTAAAACAATGACACACTCTTCCGATTGACAGCCCTTTCATTCTGACGCGTTATCAAAACAAATGAATATCCCTGAATTAAAATGTAGGCCTACCCATTCCCATATATCCGATTTTATGAGGTTAAATATAACAAATCATCGAATATAATATCAACAGAAGAATGTTGCTAGAATTTCCCAGACTTTTTCACTTGAAATATTCTTCATTTCATAAAATAGCTGATATATTCTCGATTTAGAAAGACGAGAAGTTTAACAATATGAGTAAAATTGTTCGTCATATAATCATATAATATTCATAAGTAAAACTTTTTATTCCCATAATCTCCATTATCTCCTTTCGTTTTCAGTTAATTTCAATTTCTTTGAATATGATTTTAAGAAAATTACAGAATCAGATACCGTGAAAAAATTATTTATCTGATAAGATATTAAGCGGAGTTCCTGGCCAACGCCCGCATTCGAAGGATCGTGACCAGTACGGTACGCGACCGACGCCGTTGCCATGGTGACGGTACACCGCTTGACTTAGCAAGCGCAAGTTAAGCCATCTACGGAGGTCGCTTGAGAAAGCAAGCGAAATGCTTGAGTTCGCAAGAAAAACGCTTGAGATTTCAGGCAAGAACTTTCCCTGCTTAAAACGCTTTAACTATGGGATCCGTGTGCTTCTCAGGATATCATGCCTTCACCACTCCAAACCTGGATGGTGCTAGAGGCCTGATGACCCTGGTAAAAGAAGCTATCCCGTGCTCCCTAATAGCCAACCCGCCGCACTGTGGAGATGGTGTTGAATCTCTTGTTGTTGAGATTCAGCTACCTGGGGGCCCTTTAAAAATATATAATATTTACAGCAAAGCACTGTGTGAGAGCTTAGATCTGAACCAGGTCTGTGCTACTGCAGCACAAGACCGAGTGATCATAGGGGAGACTTCAATGCACACATAGCCATGCTGAATCCCCGCAAAAGGCCGAACGCGGCAGGCATTCACATAGCAGAAGTGCTTGAGACGTTCCCTGAGATCGCTCATCTCAACACCAAAGAACCAACGCATGTAAAGGGAGGGGTCCTAGACCTCACCTTTGCCACTGCAACAATGGTGGAGAGAATTCGGTGGTGTGTCGATGATACGGTTACTAGTGATCACTACGGCATAGTCACCACACTAATGGATGCAGGTCCAGCCCAAAGAGCGCATCACATTCCTAAATGGAAAACAGACAAGGCCAACTGGTTTGCCTTCCAGGAAGGCTTGGCTCGATGTCTGAAAGACAATGAACCCAACAACAATAATGAAAATGTGGATGTGCTAGAGGCAAGGCTAATCCATGTCATAAATCAGGCAGCCTCACAAACCATCCCCAAAACTCGCCCATGGTCCAGAACTCACAAAGACGCCTGGTACTATAATGACGAGATCAAAGAGGTCAACCACAGGGTTAATATGTGCAGAAAAAACTTCCGACGGCAAAGATCTCCCGACAATCTGGCCCTGTTGAGGGAAGCTGTCGTGGATGCCAAGGAAACTGCCAACAGAGTAAGGCAGGAAAAATGGCTGGAATGGTGCCAAACTTTTAGGCACCAGACCAGCCTTACAGAGTTGTGGAAACGGGTCAGGCAAGCGACAAGCCGCCAAGCCCCGAAATGCACTCATCATGACCCACAATCAGAGGCTAACAGATTGGTGCTTGAGTTCTCAGCCAGAACCAGCACCAACAATCTGCCTCCAATGATGAGAGAAAAACAACAAAACTTAAATCCAGAAAGACTTGCTCTCATAAGAGACAAGGCACTCGAAGCTGATGAAACAGATGCCTTGTTCTCTCTTAGGGAACTAAGAAAATCATACAAATTCAGTTCTGGGTCAGCACCGGGAGCTGATGGGATTTCCCACCCAATCACTTCGCATTTAGGCCTTGCAGGAGAACTTGCATTCTTGCAGGTTATCAACAAATCCTGGCAAACAGCCACG
>NC_091568.1:19888776-19898776 GCF_042767895.1 Penaeus vannamei
CTCCTAACCCGCAGTTCCATGGAGAAGTCCCTCGGTGCTGCTCGTGTGGCCGCCATTTCCGTCTTGCTCGCTGGGAGCCTCTCGGGTTTTCCTCCTTTTTGAACTTTGCTTCGGCGTGACGCAAGGCCGCCTCCGCCTTGCTCACAGGAGAGCACAGGCTCTTCACACCGCAGGCAACAGCGGCATTAAATAGTACTGCAATAAAACAACAAAACTCTGAACACCAGCGATAATACTACTTATAAAAGTCGATTAGTTCCGATAATAGAATGATTGCAATTCCAACCTCAATGTTAATAGCAACAGGACACAAACATTACCACTAACGCTTGCAGCCAACTCCCATCATATCTAGAATAAGCTATAGTACCGCTGACATATCACTGGTTGATTTAACCCCACTAATATCTAAGCAAATGCTATCGTCATGTAACAGCAACAGGAGTGTCAGAAGCAGACCCGTCCACACTTCATTAACAGCCAATATCACCTCCAACACCAAAGTCACAAAATACACAAAATACACCAGCATCACAAAATACGCCAGCCTAAAATCAGTAACGTTACTCCTCCTTTAACCCCAAGGTACGGGAGCCTTCCTTTCTCTCTCTCTCACAAACACAAAAAATAAGCACCCGCTCCCTATATTTTCTTCTCCAATCTCTCGGTTCTTTTATTTTATCTCCCCCACTTTCCCCGTCTTCCCCCGTCACCCAGACCCCAATCGGGCCTTCTCGGGAAAGTTTCCCCGCACACACAACTGGTCGCGTAATCTAAATTCTTGGATTCTTGATTTCATTACAAGTTTTGAACGTCAAATTTAATTTTCTTCGGTGGTGGCCTCAAGGAGGGGACGCCTGTGGGAGGGGAGGGGACCTGGTAGTGGTGGTGGTGGCGCGGGCTGGCGGCGGGGAGTGGCAAGTGCGGTGGAAGGACACTTTGGGCCGCGCTGGAAAGTGCCGTTGCTCTGGGCTAGGAACTGAGGCAAGGCTGGCTGTGCTAATGGAGTTACGTTGTTTGGCATGTTTTGTCGTTGATTGACGCAAGGACGCTGTAGTTAAGAATTTCCGTGTAGTAGCCCTTAACGGTGTTTCTGTAGTGTAGGCAGAGGAAATGTGCTGCGGTGTGGCCGCACCGCAGTTCACAGGAGAGGCTACTCTGATGTGTTCTGTTAGCAGGCAGAGGATATATCTTTTGCGGTCCCAGGCAGAGTTGTGAAGAGGAAAGATAAAAGTCGTGGCTGTGTGATGGAGGCGGCAATGGTCTTCGCATTGCAGTCTTGTGTATGGCGTGGCAACAGGTAGGTAGTTTAGTAGTGGCTGTGATTAGCTGTCTGCGACAAGGGCTGTGGCACCGGCAGGATGGCTCCCTTGCGAGGAGCCCCTGAGGCGGAGGCGGAGGGGCCACCGGTGGAAGACAGACGGCCCGACCACCTGGAGTGACGCCGGCCATCACTGATAACCTTGTTAGCTCACGACTCATTACGCGGTCCTTACTCTCCCTCGCGCCCCTCCCCTCCCTCCTCTCCTTCCGCAGTGCTTCTCCTCATTCCATTTTTCTTCTAACTTCACTTCCACAGTCTGCCATTTCCTTTTATTCCTCAAGATCTCATTTCCTTCTTCATTTTTGTCTCTTTCCTTCCCGCATTCCACCAGTTCCATTCTTTCCTTTTGTTCTCAGATCGAAAGTTATTACGTAAGGCAATTATAAAAGTATGTTGGGAAACGGAAGGAATGTTTATTGCAATCTTTTGCATCGTCGCACTAGGGGAGGGCGGGCGCTTTCTGCCCCCACTTGAGATTAGCAGGGAGGGGGAAGAAAGGGGAATACTGTGAGCAAGGAACGGTGCGAAAAGAACCCTTGGAAGGTGGGGAAGGAAAGGTCTTATGGCATTCACTGAAATAAAGTAGGATTGGAAAGATATTGACAATAATAATGATAACGACAGTTATGATCATATTATTATCATAACCCGCAAATAATGGTAATGAAAATAATAATAGTAATAATTATGATAATGGTAAGGATAACAATTGTGATTATAAAGAGAATTATAATGATGATGATGATAATGATAATGATAATGATGATGATAATGATAGAAATAATCATATCAGTGAAAAATAGATATCAATAACAATGATAATGAAGGTTAATGATGAGGATGAAGATGAAAATTATAGTAATTATAATAGTAATAATTACAATAAAAAATAAGATGATACGACAAACTGCAATGATAGTGTAATACTAATTACAATAATGAGAATAATAATAATAATAACAAAATATTATAACAAAATGATGATAATGATAATGATAATAATGGTAATAATAATAACAGAAATAATGATAATAAAAATATTGAATAATGGTAATAATAATAATAACAGAAATAATGATAATAAAATATTGATAATAATAACAATGAGAAATAATGATAATAAAATATTGATAATAATAACAATGAGAAATAATGATAATAACGAATATGGTATAACTCGCTCTTCCTTTTACATTTTCATACAAAACGGGTGAGACTAATTGCCACAACAGACCCTAACGAACCATACCAACCCAACCTAACAACCTAAAGACGCAGTTCAACTGGCCTTGTGCACGCGCAGGTTACCCGAGAAAGGCGCGGTTCAACCGGTTTCATCTTCGTCTGGGACCCGACTTGTGCCCGCGTCCCAGCCAGGTTTAGTGGTTCAGCCGCGAAGAGCACCGCCGTGATAGCCCGCACTTGCCTCTCGCTTGAATAACTGCGCAGAGTACTTCTCGTTTGAACAACATGGAGCCCAAGGACTTATTCCAATTTACCGTAGGTTAACGTTTATGGCGTATACATTTTTTTAGAAAGATGAACGGAAACCGATTTATTGATTAAAAATTATTAACGCTAGTGTGACGGGCCGTCGACGCGAGTGTAGATCTTCAGTTTCAAATTAGCCATTTCTTGCCGATTTATTTTTGATAATAAAAGATGAATTTTGTGATAATTAACTAAATATAAAATCTCTAACATAACTTTTGTTGACTTTGTACATATTGACAATTCCTTTAAACGAATTACAGACAATAGTTTTAAATTGCATCTTAAAAGGCCCGGAGATACCCGGGGAAGACGCTCGTCCGTGCCATCGCTGGCTCCCCTCAGCCCCAGATTTCGCACAAAGTGACCGATTCGGCCCAGATTGCTGCGCGGCTGTCTGGGCCGAATCAGCGTCCGGGGGCTGACCTGCACTCGCGTCGACGGCTCGTCAGACTAGCGTCAATGATTTCAAATCTGTAAATAGGTTTTCGTGCTTCTTTTCTCAAAGAATATACGCCATAAACGTTAACCTACGGTAAATTGGAATAAGTCCTTGGGCTCCATGTTGTTCAGACGAGAAGTACTCTGCGCAGTTATCCAAGCGAGAGGCAAGTGCGGGCTATCACGGCGGTGCTCTTCGCGGCTGAACCACTAAACCTGGCTGGGACGCGGGCACAAGTCGGGTCCCAGACGAAGATGAAACCGGTTGAACCGCGTCCTAACCGAACCAACCAAACCTTCCCTAAACCTAAGCAACCTAACCTAACCTAGCTGATCTTATCGACCTAACCGATCCTAAACAAAACCCAAGGTCACACTGGGAAGTCAGGGTGATTCACTTTGCTGGAAAAAAGACAGGAAGTGGGGCGAGTGGGTCATGCCCGGTGGGCCGAGGTGGGCCTACCCCATTATAATGATGAAAATAATGGATATTATAATTGTAATAATGATGATAATAAAGAAATATAGACCATGATAATGATGATAATAACAACAATGATAGTAATAATAATGATAATTGTAATAATTATGATAATGATGATGATGATGATAATAGTGATAATAATGGTAATAGTAATAATAATAATAATAATAATAATAATAATGATAATGATAATGAAAATGATAATGATAATGATAATGATAATGATAATGATAATGATAATGATAATGATAATGATAATGATAATGATAATGATAATGATAATGATAATGATAATGATAATGATAATGATAATGATAATGATAATAATAATAATAACAATAATATTAATGATAATGATAATGATAATAGATAACATACCATGTAAGAAAATAATAAAGGCAATTATTATTATTATCACTGAAATAATAAAAATAGATAATGATGATAATAACAATGATAACGATATCAATAAATATGATAATGATACTGATTCTGATAATAACACTAAAATCAAAAGAAATTATGATAGTAGCGAAAAAAGACTAACAATGATAATTATAAAGTTAAAAATAATGATAGTAGTCATGATAATAATGATAATCATAATGATGATAATCATATGAGTAATAATCATAAAAGAATGATCTAATGATGATAATAGTAATAATGATAATAATAATAACAATAATAATGATAATGATAATGATGCTAATAATAATGATAATGATGATGGTGATGATAATAATAATAATAATAATAACAATAATATTAATAATAATAATAATGATGATGATGATGATGATAACAATAAAAGTAAGTGATGATAATAATAAGCATAATAATGATAATAAAAGTAATGATGGTAACAGTAGTAACGATGATACTTATATTGGAGATAATAACAATAATAATGGTGATGATGTTAATATTAATGATAACAATAATAGAAATAATAATAGATATTAATGAAACAATCATAATTACAAAAATGATAACAGTAATAATAGCAGACATAATAAGAATATCAGTAATGATAATGATAATAATAATAAAGAAATAATAATTATAATAAAAATAATCACGATTATAAAAATAACAATAAAAGAAATGATGGTATTGATAATGCTAATAAGATGATAATAACGATAATGGTAATAACAATAGTGATAAAAGTAATAAAAATAATGATAATGAAAATAATAATAGTAGTGAGAATAATGAAATTAATAATAATGATAATAATAATAATAATAATAATAATGATAATAATTATAATAATAATGATGATAATAATTATAATAATAATAATGATAATAATAATAATAATAATAATGATAATATTAACAATGATAATGATTATATTGAGAATAATAATAATTAATAATGATGATAATAACAGGAACACCAATAATAAAAAAAGGATAATGACTATTAATGATAATACTAATGATGATAATAATGTTAATGACAACAATACGAAGAATAACAAAAATTAGAGTGATAATAATAAAACAATAATAAAAATAATGATAATGTCTTATTATCATTATTGTTATAATTATTATCATTATTATTGACAATAATGATAATGATGATAATGATAATGGTAATGATTATCATCAACATATAAAAATAACGATAATGATTATTACTATGATCATCATTATCATAATAGTAATAATAATAATTAATACCATTATTATTATCATTATTGTCGTGTGGTTGCTATTATTATAATCATTCCCATTATCATTATTATTACCGTTTTTTATCATAATTTCTATCTCAATATCCTATTTTACCATTAGTATTAGTATTATTCTTATCGTCGTTATCGTGATGATCATCACTGATGATAATGAATATAAAGATAATGATAATAATAATGAAAATACTAACTATGCCAATGATAATAATAATAAAGATAATGGTAATATATGTCGATATTAAAAATAATAGTAATAACAATAACAATAATGACTGATATAAACATCATCATTATTACAGTTTGATATTTAAAAACCCGGTACCCTCCGGATCTGTGGAGTGCCAGATTTTCGAAAATGGCATTTTTAATGGTTATATACGCTGTAGATATTCTCTTTAAAGAAAGAAAATCAGACTCTAAATGAAAAATAAGTGAAAAATTAAAGCTCACCAACTAAATAATAGTTTCTTTTTTCATCGTCTCCACCACCTCTTTTCTTTGTTGAATCCTTCATGGATCTGCACAGCAGGACAGCCATGATAAATGAGAAGGAATGCGCAGGATGCCTGTTGGCGCGTGCGAGCAAGACCCAAGAACTGGTTGGGAGAGCAGCGCCATCTAAACATAAACGTCGGCTCCAGAAAACAGTTGCGAGCCCGAGCCGTGAGTTTGAACATGCATTCCCAAATCAATGCCGGAAGTTTGAAGGAACCGGATTGTCGATGGCCGGATTTTTGAATGTCAGTCTGTATTATCATCGTTGCTGTTTTTGTTATCATTATTATCACTATTGTTAATACTGTTATTATTGTTGTTGATGTAGATGATGAAAATTATAAGAGTAATACTAATGTTCTCATTATTATTATTATTGTTATTATTATTATTATTATTATTATTATTATTATTATTATCATGTTTCAGTATTATTAATCTTATTATTATCTTTATTATCATTCTTCTTCGTCTTCTTCTTATTATTGATATTATCATGATCATCATTATTATTATCATTATCTCCATTATTATTGTTATAATTGATAATATTACTTTTATTATGATTATTATTTTTTATTGTTATTTTTATCACTATTATTATTATTACTATTTTCTCTAATTGTTATTATCATTATTACGATTATGATAATTGATATAATTTTTGTTGTACTAGATATTAACATTAAAATAACAATAATGACAATAGTGAAATAGCAATTATTATTATTGTCATTATTATTATTATCATAATCAATGTCATCATTATTACTACTATCATCATTACTATGTCATTATTACTGTTATAATAATTACTATCCTTATGATAATAACAACAAAAATAATGGTACTGAAAATAATGATGATAATATTAATTAATTAGGTTCAACAAATCATAAGAATGATGACAATGTTTATGATAATTGGAATAATCATTATCATCATTGTTCTTATCATTATCATTATTATCAATGTTACTTTTATTATTATAATCATCATTATTGCTGTCATCATTATTATGATTATCCTTATCTTTATTATCGTTACTGTTATTGTTATTATTATTATTATTATTATTATTATTAATCTTTATTATTGTTATTCCTGTTAATATGCTTATCATTTTCATTCTTGATATCATTATTATCAAACTGATTATAATTATTATTATCTTTGCAGTGATGATAATGATAATGGTATAATTCTTATTAACAATGTCATCATTATTATAATCATTATTCTTATTATTGATATTGATTTTATTATTGTTATGATTATCATTACTCCTGTTTCATGAATATCATTAATACTATTATTTCATAATTGTTATTTTCTTTGTTATTATTATTAATGTCATGATAATAATGATAATAATAACAAAAATGGCAATGATAATGATGATAAAGATTATAATAATTATAGTAACATATACTATAATTGTTATTATTACTGTTATTTTTATCATCATTACTAGAATTGTTGTTCCCATTATTGTTATAACAATTATTGTTATTTGTTACTATTATTTTTGTTAATATTTCATCATTAGTGATATTTTTTATTTTCATTATTATTACTATTGTTATTATCATAAATATCTTTTATTATTATTGCTGTTGTTATTGTTATCATTATCATTCCTCCTACTATTATCGTCATTTTCATCCTTACTATTATCTTCATTATCATCATTATTACCGTTACCCATTTTCTTACAATTATTCTCATCATTATTATCGTTATTATCGTCATTATTATTGTCATTATTATTGCTATCATTACAAATATGAATAATATGATTATCATTTGGATTTCTTATTTTTTATAATCATCATAATCATTATCATTATCGTTATTGTCGATTGTTGTTGTTATCATTATTACTATTAATATTATCATTATCATTATTATCAGTATTATTATTATCATTATCATTATTATCATTATCATTATTATCATTATCATAATTATTGAAATAATTTTTATTGTCATAATTATTCTTATTCTTATTATTTTGGTTATCATCATTATCATTATTATTCTCAGAATTATCATATTTATGAACGATATAATTATGATAATTTTCATTTATATTGTTTTGATTATCATCATTACCATTTCATTTGTATTATTATCCTTGTCATCATTGTACTACTGTTGTTATCATTATTGTTATCATTATCATCATTATCCTTTGTGTTATCTTCATTATTTATATTATGATCATTATTGTTGTAACAAATTTTGATATCATAATAATAACAAAAAACAACATTTAGATACTACTTATCATTTTTATTATGATTAATACCTGATTATCGTTGTTGTTATTATCATTATTGTTATTGTTATTACCATAATCATTACTATTACTACTACTACTATTACTATTATCATTACTATTATTATCATTATTATTATTTTATTGTTGTCATTATTACTAATATTAATGGTATCATCATTTTCATTATTGTTATCCCTATCATTAATGTTATTATTATTATTATTATTGTTGTTGTTGTTGTCATAATCATCATTGATATCATAATTACTTTTGTTATTATTATCATTGGCAGAAGTAATATTATTCTCTTCTTTTCTTCTCCTTCTACTTGTTTTAATAAACATTTTTGTTATGATTAATGCTATTAATGTTACTATTGTTATTATCGTGATCATTGATATTATTACCACTATCATTATTACTTTTATCATGGCAGTAATGAGAATGGTAATAACAATATTGATAATAATAATAATATTTTTTATTATCATCATTATGATGATGATTATCAATATTTTTCTTGTTCTCATTTTCTTGTTATTATCAATATTACCTTTATCATTATCATTACTATTTTTATTATTGTTAATATTATCATCATTATTTTCAGTACGATAAAAAAAAAGAAAAAAACGATAATTACCGTTCTTATTGCTATTATTAATATTATCATTATTACCATCTTATTATTATCATTATCATTTTTATCCTTATTGTAATTATTATTATCATTATTGTCATTATTATTATTCTCATTATTGTCATTATTATTATTCTCATTTCAATTATCATTATCATTACTATCATTATCCGTATACTCCTTCTTTTTCTTATGATTGTTATTATTCTCATTATTATTCTCATTATTCTCATAGTATTATTACTATTACACTTACTTTTATTATTATTACTATTTTTATTATCATTATTTCTATCACTATAATTACTCTTGCTATTACTACTTTTATTGTTATTCTTTTATCATCATTATTATCATTATCATTGTTTTATTATCATTGCTATGATCACCATTAGATTATCATTATTATTATTGTTAGTTATAATTCTCAAAATTATTTCTACTATTATTTCTATATCTTTTTTATTATTATAACTATCATCATTATTATCATTATCACCATTACTATTATCATTATTATTATCATCATTATTACTATTATCATTATTACTTTCATTATCATTGCTTCATCGTCATTATTATTGTTATGATTATGATTATGATTATCATCAGTATTATTAATATAATTACTAACATCATTGCTATTATTATCATTATCATTATTATTATTATTATCATCATTATCACAATTATCCTTATCATTATACCATTACTATTACTATGATTATCATTACTATAATTGCCATTATTGCTGTTATTGTTGTTATCATCATTGTAATCATTATCATTATTGCTATTATCATTACCTTTAGTATTGTCATTAGCATCACCATCATTATATGTTTCAGTGACGTATATACCTCTTTGGAATTAGAACCAACGCAACTTTGTAAATGTAGAATAAATCATTATCTCGACAATTATAATAGATATTATTATTATCATTATAACTGTTATTACCTTATTATTATTTTAGTTTCATTGTGATAACCATTACCGTTGTTATTATTAATGTGATTGTAGCAATTACCATGTTTCACTGTTATCATTATAATAATTATCATATTCTTTTTCCTATTCTTATTTTTTGTTATAATATCATTATTGTTATTATTATCATTATAAGTATGATG
>NC_091568.1:19956276-19961276 GCF_042767895.1 Penaeus vannamei
TATAACAAGGTACAAAAGCTAGCGAGCATGCAGGATACCAGCGTCTCGTTGCAGCGGCGGCCCGGCAGCGCTCACTCACCCCGACCCACTGGTCCTGGATGTCGGGAGAAGCCGCGTCAGTACGTCTAGTACGGGTCATGGCCCGACCGTCACTCTGGCCAGGGCCATGTGTGGCTCATGACCCGGCCTTCGTGGTGGCCCGGGCCAAGCGCGGCCATTGCCTACCCCTACCTGACCCTGGTGTGGGCCAAGAAGGGCTCACCTCTGGCCCCACTCTGGCCCGGGCCACCCAAGCTGGAAGGCACGGGACATGACACCTTAAACTCTAGCCAAACGCTCACATCATCATCATATGGACTCACATTCTTACAAATATGACATATTACCTTGAACACTGTCAGCATCAAATCATATGAAACAGAACCACTGCCCGTCACATCAGGTCACATTTCAGGACAGACACGGAGGAGGGTGTTGCTAGCACGTAACAACATGTTAAGTAAAGTTACGGCCCTCACTCCGCCATCCAAACACATGCCATAGTACCTTCACTTCTGGAATCGGGTGTATCATGGCACATACATGGTAACATTCACACCTCGGTCCATTTCCCATGAACAAGCAGATGTCGAACCACACTCGACCGCTCACGTCGCTGACTGGACGCAAGGAGCATCATTATAAGGCAAATAATATAGTAGCAATCCATATGGGCGTTTCATATAGAGAACATGGTCGACTCTAGAAGCATTAAAGTCTAATAATTTGAAGTGATCATCGCTCCTGCTGCTTGAGCTGATACCGTATCGTGCGCAATGCAAAAAAAAAAAAAAAAAAAAAAAAAGAATGAATAGAAAGAATGAACCAGAATAATTGTCAAGTTGACAGGCTGCTACGGCTCTATATACCGCAGCATTCCCAGACAAAACCTGTCAAGCAGTCTATCTGGATCCGTTATGGCTACTAAACGAAATCGCTTGTCTATCGCGAACAGGAGCTTCACCTTCAGCCACTTCGGATAAATGCTCTGTCGTAGGGGATTTTTCTCTGAGCGGTTGAGTGCTTCCGCGAAATGTTCATGCGAAATGGGCCTTTCAAGAATGAAACAGGCATAAGAAATCTGAAATAATAAAAAACGAAATACATATCGTATGAAGAAATACTTATATGAAAATATATAGACTTTTTGCTGAAATAGGAGAACACATCTCCCTAAGCAAAAGTAGAGATAGACAACCCGCATTAATCCTGATGCAGGAGTAACGGGAAGAGGGAGCTTTGGTCCGACCCGAGCTTTCTCTCTGACTTACACAAGCGAAGGGAAAGGGGAAAGAGTGGACATTGAGCTTCACACAGTCTCTCCTAAATGCGGAAGATAAAATCAGAAGAAGAAATAAGCGAAATCAAGAACAAAACTGCTGCAGCAAATGTGTCTTCTGGAAATGAAACAGATTTACCAAAGTAAAATTAACTTGAGTGGGTGGAATGATTCTCGCTGTTACGACATTTCCTCAAAACAGGTTTAGAAAACGATCAAAACCATGATGTCTTCACCTTATTCAGATACAAATGAATTGCACAGATGATTACGCACACACACACACATAATCATACTTACATATAGTGTGTATGTGAGCTTCCGATGATGTTCTTACCTCACTCAGTTGTTTAAATACGGGAGAAAAAGCTGGGTTGGGGGGGGGGGGGTTCTGCTACATCTAAGTTCTCATATAACTTTTTAAAATCAATGTTTTCTTCTAGCAAAAGTTCTCTCGCGGCCGCCGCAGCGTCGGCATCCCTCCAGATCCCTCCTGCCCATCGAGGACTCCGCCACAGCTCCCGAGGGAGCTTCCTCTGTTTATGGGTCTGCTGTCCGGTTAGATTCCTCGCTTCGCGAACGGAACGGTTTCATCTGGCGATGTCTGCGGTCGCCGGGAGACGACTCCGCCTGCCTGGGTTGCCCCCCTCTCAGTTGCTGGGTTTCCTGGCCTCCCGGGGCTCGTGCTGGGGCTGCTCCTTCGTGGGCGTTGAGCGAGAGCAGAGCAAGATGCCTTGCCTTCCTGCCCCTTCCTCGAGACTGTGCTGGGCTGGCTAGCATCTGCTGATCCGACCGGGCGTCTGTGGAGGACGAGACGCACGCCAGCGTCCGGGTGGGAGTGGGGGCTCCTGCCACGGACTCCGCTGTCAGCATCACGTTTTTTGCTGCGCCCATGTTGGAAAACCAGCTGCGTCTCCTTCAAGAGGAGAGAAGAGGACAACAACGGACGGACTTGCACATCGCTGGAGCGTCGTGGACGGGTCCCTCTGGCTCTGCCTTGGGCTGCCGGAGGATCCCGACTTCAAGAGGAAGTTATTCCCTTCTAAATTAAGGCCGATCTTTCGGCAAATTCAACTCACTTTTCGGCCACTTCAGTACTGGAAATTTACCTGCCCTACCACCACCACCTCTGTCACCTCGCCATAGCTCGAAAACTCTCTGCACGGCGACTGCAGCCAATGTTACCTTCAATTTTTCAAACTGCTCCACGGATTAGGAAATTAAGGAAAAAAAAAAAAGAATAAATGGACGGATTCAGGTAAGGGCATGTCTGGTAAGAATTTGGATATAAAGAAACGAAAGTTATGAAGGTAACAGAAACTGCAAATTGGCAAACAATAAAACTGGTCATACAGACTGAAAAGTTATTCAAAGGTACAGGTAGCATATGAAGGTGATTTGGAAAATTGCCAGAGCTTTAAAGCCTGATATCTTGGAGAAAGACATCAGAGCACGCCGATGAAGGGGTAAGTTCGGAAAAGGTGACATTCTTGATAAAACAAATGGCAACCGATGTAATTAAGCAAGCTAAGTAAGAATCTAGCCAACAGTCTGGGACACACGAATTATTGGATAAGAGAAGTTCCTTGGAAGGGAAAAGTCTAATAAATCTAGTGTCCGCAAAAATAAAGACATCGTAAAATATTTACTATAATATCCCCCACTTGAAATTTTGTTATTTATATGGGGAAATCACCCACGAGGCACAGATACAAGAGAGATGATCATTGAAGTTTCAGAAATTTCCATCGGAGACAGATTGGAATGAAATCATATAAGATGATATATACATGAAATATTCATGATTCTGTGAGATCTTAATTTCTGTCGCAATTTTGAAAGAAAAGTAAAAAATGTAGGAGAGGGAGAGCAAACAAGGACATCATAGATAAGATACAATAGACGCAGGTTACCAGCAGCATCTAGCAGATTCAGAGATGAGAGAAATGATCATATTCAGGTGTTGGGCGAAACGAAGAGAGATTTCTAGATGGGCATAACAAATGCCCTAACCTACGTAATATTTATTTTGTTACAGAAATAGTAACCGCAAAAGTAAAGATCGGATCGCTGCCATTAGAGTTGAGAACGTTGTCTATAATACAAAGAAAAAGAATATGCAAGACCTTCAATTTTTCAATTCAATAAGACCTTCCTACTATAGGCTTTCAAACCGAAGGAAAGTTTGTTACTATTAGTCAGTATCACACTTGGGGAAAAGGCATAAGAGATCACCTAAAGGGTTGGATCAAATGAAGGATCAGACGATGTTTATAACTGAATTACAGAGCGCACCGAACAATTCATATTGTCCTTACTAAAAGCATTTCGAAATCCAACGAGAAATGGAAAGCTTCCTTAACTATAGAAATGAGCAAAAAGCGCATCCTCTGCCAGAGTGGTTATGAGCAAAATACTCTGAATTATAGAACAGTATAAATAACAAGTGTATTTTGCAGATAGCTAAAAAAGATTAACATAAAGAAAGACAAACAGAAAATAACAGACGTGATACTACACTAGCAATTTAGAGTCAGGGAGAACAGGTCTTGCTTACCAAACCTGCGAAAGAGATGCTGAGAGAATACGACAGCGAGAGAGCTAGGCGGGTTGTTTGCACCTTGATTCTAAAAGTCTGACAAATTGTCAGTAATGGAAAGTGGAACACGTGATGGAATGAAAGGAAATCTCCTGGAATGGATTTTTTTCTCTTTGTAAAGCAATCATTGACAAACACTACATGGAGACAAGAACAAGTGGAGGATCAGTCTTGGTACCAAATATTCCTTATCTTCATCAAGATCTGGGCTCGAACTGACTCCGAAACGACACCGAAAGTTTGTTCACATAGATTGCACTTGGAATTTAACACCAACGAAGGCACGGTGAAAAACCGAGCCCTACACCAGTAAAAGCTGCAAGAGGACTAAATAAGCCAAGAGTATCTTGCTCTGCTCTCGCTCAACGCCCACGAAGGAGCAGCCCCAGCACGAGCCCCGGGAGGCCAGGAAACCCAGCAACTGAGAGGGGGGCAACCCAGGCAGGCGGAGTCGTCTCCCGGCGACCGCAGACATCGCCAGATGAAACCGTTCCGTTCGCGAAGCGAAGAATCTAACCGGACAGCAGACCCTTAAACAGAGGAAGCTCCCTCGGGAGCTGTGGCGGGGTCTTCAGTGGCGGTTGGACAGGAGGGATCTGGAGGGACGCTGCCGATGCGCCTCCCGTCGAGCAGCGTTCCTTCGCTCGTTTTCTACGAGCTCCCTCAGCTCCTCAACCAGCTTGTTTCTTGCCTTCGAGTCCGCCTCCCCGCTGCAGAATGAGGCACTTGGATCGCCGTTCTTCCTTTTGCTTCTTCCAGTACATATGCTTTACGTAAGTAGCACAGTAAGGCGTTCCTAGCCTCGGATGCCGTGCGGGTTATCCTCATTAGGCCAAGCACAATCGCCTCCAATTCTTTCTTTTACCCCTTTATGACTGAAATTACTTGTATACTTTAAAATATGAAGAGGAGACTAAGTTCTTCGCATCGTTGTTCTCCCGTATTTTCACAACTGGTATATATATATATATATATATATATATATATATATATATATATATATATATATATATATATATATATATATATATATATATATATATATATATATATATGTATATATATATATATATATATATATAT
>NC_091568.1:20001276-20016276 GCF_042767895.1 Penaeus vannamei
TCTGGGACGATGTTTCTCCACGAAGGGACACCGTGCAGTGTGACCAATCCCGCTCTGTACTTGGCAGGGAGGGGGGGTGTATGTGTTTGTCTGAATGCCTAACAAAGTTACTTGCTACTTTATTTCATATTGCAGGTCTACTAATTGTAATACCAATTAGATACGATTCAGATGTGCTTTGTGTCAGTGTATATGTTATATTTTTAGTACATTAATAAAACATAAAATCTACTATTCATTTTACGGAACACTTAGACCTATAATTATGTCACATTTCCATGCGTGTGACAAGGGTGAAGGCAATCACACCGAAGGGCGGAGCAAGACGTCGAGCGCTCCAAGACGCCTCCAAAGATCTCCATACCTATTTGGCGCCTTTTTCTTACAGCAATGATAGGAACGCAGTCGTGTGGCGCACTTGTTGAGGAACGCACTGCCGTTTTTAGGGTGTTAGGCCACCCCTCTGTGTTAGGGGAAAATGATATGAAATCACTTATAAAGGTGTTCAAAATTACACCTCAGAAAGTAAATTTGGACAAGAAAGCATTGTTATTAGATTCCATCATTAATTTAGCAAAGTTCATGGCTAGGAGAGGAGTACCTGGCATAAGATCTGACAATGGAACCACTTTTGTTGGAGCGTCTTGGGAGCTCAAAGAAGTAGCATCCCAGTTACAAAGCTTTTCCAAACTACACAGAAAGCTACTTACGAAAAACATTAAATGGGAGTTCAATCCTCTATATGCTTCACATATGGGGGCTGTTTGGAAAAGGCCAGTTAGAACAGAGATGTAATGAATATACTAATTAAGAAACAAGTAATCGATGATGAAAAGTTGGAGACTCTTTTGTGAGGCTGAATCTATCGTTCAGACGAACCAGTTCACAGAACGTTTTCTTTGATTGTGTGCTTAAGAATACTATATGTAATATCAATATTTATGACCAAGTTTGAATCACAGTAAGGATTTAATTTTGTATAATACAGATTTTTACAGATTTTGTATAATACATTTTTATTCCTCCCAAATTTGACCTTTGGACCAACAAAACGTGTATCGCGCCTAAAATTGTGAGCTTTGATTGTTGTTTAGTACATAGAGAAGCTATTAACATGATTCGTTAATTGATATATGAATAATATCATGAAAAAGGAGTGCTTCTGTTTTATCGTTTCCAGTTCGAACGAGTGAAGAAGGGAACTTTATGTATGTTGAAAGTATTTAAGTAATTATGAAAGTATTTACTGCTCTGATGTAAGTTCTTACCCCAATGAACCCAATCCCTGACGAAATAAGGGATTTTTTTTTTCAAACAACCATCAATGAAGAATAGTAATTGTATTTTCCTTGTAGTGGGATGACATCGCCACACACGCATATATGTATATGTAAGTGTGTGTGTGTGTGTGTGTGTATTCATATATATATATTTATGTATATATATATATATATATGTATATATATATTTATGTATATATATATTTATGTATGTATATATATATTTATGTATATATTTTTATGTATATATATATTTATGTATATATATATATTTATTTATATATATATATTTATGTATATATATATTTATATATATATATATATATATTTATGTATATATGTATATTTATGTATATATATATATGTGTATATATATTTATGTGTATATATATATATGTGTATATATATATATACATATACATATATATATATATATATATATATATATATATATATATATATATATATGTATATATATGTATATATATATATATATATATATATATATATATATATATGTATATATATATATATGTATATATATATATATATATATATGATATATTTATGTATATATATATATATATATATATATATATATATATATGTATATGATATATATGTATATTTATGTATATATATACATATATATATATATATATATATATATATATATATATATATATATACATAAATATATATATATGTATATATATATTTATGTATATATATTCATATATATATATATAAATATATATATATAAATATGTATATATATATATATATATATATATATATATATATATATATATATATATATATATATATATATATATATATATATGTATGTATGTATATATTCACACACACGCATACACATAAAGAGGCAGCCACAGGAGGGCGCTCGTTCCGCAACAAGTGGTGCCGAGGTCTGCCGCTTCCGCCTCTTCGCGCTCGCGTTACGCCCTGAGGGAGGGGGGGGGGCAAGGAGGAGGGGGCGGAAAAGGGGATGGCGGGGGGGGGAGAGGATAGGGAGTAAGGGAGTGAGGAGAGGGGAAGGGAGGGATTGAGGGGAGGAGAGAGAGGAGTCGGACCGAGTAAGAAGAAAGGTAGAGGGATGGGGTTGCGAGAAGGAAAAGGGGAATGGGAGGGAATGGGGGAGAGGAGGGAGGGGAAAGGAGATGGTGCAAAGGGAGGGGATGAGGGAGGAAATAGGAGAAGGGGGTAGGAGATGAGGGGAGAGAGAGGGAGGGGGATTAATCAACCGCCGACGTGATGGTGACAGCCGCCCTCATCGAGATTGCGTTATGTCCCTTGCGACGTCCGGGGGGGGGGGGGGGGAGGACAGGACGGCTTTACATGTCATTCAAATTTCCCTTGTAATAATGATGATAATGATAATGACATTATCATCATTACTAATAATGATGATGATAAGAATATTAAGAATGCTGACGATAATGGTAATGATGAAAAATGGTAAGATGAATAATGAAATAACAATGATAATAACAAAACAACAACCGCAACAATAATAGTAATGAAAGTGATAATAACTACAACATTGATAATAATAGTCCTAATAATAACAAAAAAGATAATGATAGCCGCCATCATATTATGTCGTTCTAATGACGCAACCAGTTTAGTGCAAGGTTTGAGACATCTCTCGTCATTAGAACACCTCGGACGCCAAGAACAGTCTTTCATGAGACGATCCATGCTTTGGATCTCACCGCAGTCGCAGTTACGACTGTCTGTGTTTCCCGTCTCGCTGGGTTGGCTTTGCTGCGCCCAGCTTTGCATCGCGCTCTGTTAAGCAAACACTTCTTTTGGGTTAAGTCCGTCCCGTTGAGGTAGCTTTCCCCTCCTAGTGGCACTGCCGGGTACTGGCCTGGTCCTGCTGTTATGGGCCATTGCCTGATCAGTTCATTTGAGGTGTTGGCCTAGTGATGAAACTCTTCCAAGATTTCAGGCCTTTTTAACTTCGTGATGGTTGTGGAGAGGGTGTCTCGGCCCGAGGTCTGTTTTGATTTTTCTTGTCTCGATTTGCCGTCCCTCCTAATTTATGGTGGAGCGATACTGGCCAAGCGGTATAGTGCAGGCAGCGAGGTCGAATTTAGGGTGGCTGTAATGAGTAGACGGGCTTCATTCAGTTCGGAATTTACTTTAGCAGGGCTCGAACGGTGATCACATCGGAGAACAGTACTCAGCTGATGAGTAGCAGAGCGACAGAGCTTTTTTAGCTTACCAATGTGGCATCTGAAGCTGAGAGTTCGGTCGAAGGTGACCCCCAGGTACACTAGGTTTGATACATTTTTAAATTCTATTTCATTCCATGCGATTTAAATTTTATGTTTCTCTCTGTGGTTGACTAAGTAGAAGCTGTACACTTGAGTTTTAGTAGGGTTTGTGTTAAGGGACCATCTGTCATAATACTGCCTGTAATGTGACAGGGCATTAGTTAATGTTTGTCCAATGGTGTTGAAATCCCAAGATTGTGCAGCGAGGCACAACTCATCTGCATAGATAAACCGGCGTGTGTTTAGTGGCTGGTCATTCGTATGGATGTTGAAGAAGATGGGGGCGGAAGCACAACCTTTGGGAGTCCGTCTAGCTGTGTCCTCCATCTACTTAATACCTTTCATTTGAACAAAGAACCGGCGATTAGTAAGCAAATAAAGATAATTAGATGACCTTTGTAATTGCTGGATTTGGTACCACTCGTGTTAATCTTCGAAAGAGAATTCGATGCTTTACTGTATCATATGCAGCTGAAAGGTAAAAAAAAACAGTCCCTGTCTTCAGCTTGGACTCAAACCCATCCTCAATAGACCGCGTTTGGCTTAAAACCCGAACGCAGCAAGGACGCCCTGGTCTGAAACCCTCTTGATCTGTCAGTTGCTACTCAGTGATAGACATTCTCGACAGATATGGACTTCCATATAGGTGCGAAGGCGGCAGAAGAGGGATTCGGCAGTGTCTTGTGGGATGCAGGGGCCTCCTTTGGCTCGAGCCGTGCCACCACTTTGGCTCGCTTCCACGTGGCTGCGAGTGTTGCAGTTTCTAAATAATAATGATGGTAATGATAATGATCATAATGAGGGTGATGTTAAGAATAGTAATGATTGAAATAATGATAATACTAGTATGGTAATAATGATGATAATGAAAAAATAATTATAATCATTAATAACATTAATAACAATAATGATAATAACGGTAATATTAAAAATCATAATAATATTAGTGATAATGAAAATGATAATGGCAATAACAATGACAATAACAGTAATAATGATAATGATAATAACAGTAATGATAAAATAACGATAATAATGATAGTACTGATAATGATAACAATAATAATGATGATAATAATAAAAATTGTTGTAGTGATAATAACATTAATAATGATAATAATAACGATAATAGAAATGATATTAATGATAATAATGATAATGCTGATAATTACAACGATAATAGTAAAGATAATAATGATAATAATGATAATAATAATAATAATGATAACAATGATAATAATAATAATATTGATAATAATAATAATGATAATAGTAAGAATAATGATAATGTTGATGGTAATGATAATGATGATGATGATAACAAGAACAACAATAATGATAACAATAATAATAATATCAACAATAATGGTAATAATAATGATCATGATAATAATAAGATAATGATAATAATAATAATAATAATAATAATAATAATAATAATAATAATAATAATAATAATAATAATAATAATAATAATAATAATAATAATAATGATAATGATAATAATAGTGATAATACTAATAACAGTAAAAATAATGATAATAGTAAGAATAATGATAATGCTGATGATAATGATAATGATGATAATGATAATAACAACAATAATGATACCAATAATAATAATATCAACAATAATGGCAATAATAATCATAATAATAATATCAACAATAATGGCAATAATAATCATAATAATAATAACAAGTATAATGATAATAATAATAATAATAATAGTAATAATAATAAAAATAATAATAATAATAATAATAATAACAATGATAATAATAATAATAATGAAATAATAACAATAATAATGATGTTGATAACCTACTTCGCTCTCCACTCCCACTGCCCTCCCTCTCCCTCTCCCAGCCTCCCTCTCTTCCCTATGCCCCCTCTCCCTCTACTTAAATACATCTCCTCATTCTTCCCTACACCTTATTTTCCGAGCTTTCATCCTCCTTCTCTACCTCTCCTACATATCTCTGCTTCTCACTTTCCTTTTTGTTCCCACTACCCCCCTCTCTTTCCCCACTCCGATTCCCCGCCTTTCTGTCTTCCCCATTACCATTCTCGTCTCCTCCCCCTCTCCCTCTTTCTTTCCCACTTTCTTCTCTCTCATCCCTGTCCTTAGTAAACCCTGCATTTTCTTAGCGAAATCCCCTAAGCCATGTTTCCCGCCAGCGCCCCTCCCCCGCTCTCTATTACGCCGAGGATGAGGCCGCCACGCCTCCTGCGGGCGGCGAGGAGGAGGGCGTGATAACCGCGGCCGCGACTGTTCGCTGTTTGTCTTTCATCTCGGACGCCCAGCCGGAGGGGCGGGAGGGCGGGGAGGACGGGGCGTGGGGGAGGGGGACTAAGGGTCCGACGGGCTACAGGTACCTGATCAACTTGCCGTAACATGGTTATGAAGACGAGGCCCGCTTATCTTTGTTCTGTCCAATTATTGCTTCTTCCACTTGTAATTAGGAGATTCGATTTGCCTGATGATGCCGAGCAAGGCCAGAGCCCCGTCTTGGCACCCTGTCATCCCGCTGCCTTCGTGCTGCCTTGCTTGCTTTCGGCCGCCATCGCATAGCGAGCCGACGATGCTTCGGTTCTAACCTGTTTTCACGGTCGGAACGAATCTTTGACGAAGTTGCAGAAAAAGAACAGGCAGGATAAGGGTTCTTGATCTTGTTGTTCGATAGTGCAATCTACCGTGACTGACCCTTTTAGAAAAAAAAAAAAAGAACGACCGGCCGAAGTTAGTCCTTTCGGTCGCTATTCCATCCAACCTGAGTCGTAAACATTGCTCCCTTCTTCATCTTTGCTTTTCGCTTTGTTCCACCCCTATTATCGACCTGCCCTCCCTTCCCTCCGTCCCCCACCTCGCCTTCTTCGTTTCCGCTTCCCCTCTTTTCGCCGAAAGTGGGGGAGACATACAAACAAAAATGTGTAACAGCGGTAAGGGAGAAGCGAAACGTACAGTGGATCGAAAGTAGAAAGACAGAAATCAATAGTAATTGGGTATGTAGATATGCTGAGGGATACAAACTGTTTGGGAGGTAAGTGGATATAGGCACACTACCGCTTCCCGACTCCCTTGGGCCAATCATAGTGCTAATTCCATAATGGTCCTCTGACACCCGAATTAAGAACCTCCAGTGTCTCCTCGGAGGCCGCCACTGACACCTGAACTTTGCTCGGGCAAATTTAATCAAAACAAGATGGGAATTGAGTAAAAGCGATGGAGCAGCACCGACTACTGCAGCGTTATCCAGGGGTCTCGTATGCCTACAGATCGCGATGCCAAGCCGTTTCTCGTGGACATATCGAATGCAGAGGCCATTTGTGTATTTGCTCTTTTAATCGTCGACTTTCTAGCTACTTTATCATGTTAAAATTTTGCTTCACAATAATTCATTATTTTCAGGATTCATCCTGAGAATGTGTACAGGTCCTGGATCACATCCTTGTCATTGTTGCAGTTATTTTAGGGTGTAACAAGAAATAATTCGAGAAAATTATGATACTGATATAGTAACCAATAAGATTTCATCAAGAAAATAATGTTTATTTATTTTATTTTTTCCCCAGAAAGGCACAAATTTAGGTTAGAATAAAACTGTTCATAGCTCAACTCTGGTGAAATGGCATCGTACTATCCTCAAAATTCCATATTCATTCCTCATTCTGCGAACATTCATTGGTGTCCGCTTGTAATTCTTTCCGTATTAAGAAGTGCCGGATTATCATTTACCGGAAAATCGGTGGCGTACCTATATATGTGTGTGTGTGTAGACGTAGGATAAGCAAACAAACTGGCAAACAAACGCAAGCAAAAAGGCAGGGATAGCTAAACGACAGCCAGGTAGTGACGCCGAGAAACAGAGAGAGAGAGAGAGAGAGAGAGAGAGAGAGAGAGAGAGAGAGAGAGAGAGAGAGAGAGAGAGAGAGAGAGAGAGAGAGAGAGAGAGAGAGAGAGACTTCCGGTGCCCAAGGAAGCAATAAAGGCGACGTGGGTTTTCGATGATTCTGTACCTGCAGGCTCTCTGTCCGAGGGCCTGTGTTGCCCGGAGATGCGGCGGCGACTCTATAAGGGATCACATTTAACAGCGTGTGTTCCGGATGCCGTCGTGGTCTCCTCTCGCATCAGCCCGGCCTGCACCCTGCTGTCAGCTTCGGAATTTCAATACATCGGCATTTTATTCCTTCGAAACCACTCTCCTCGAGGATCGCTTGACTTCCCCTTCCTCGCCAGGCACACAAACCACAAGTATGGGTTAAACGAGAGGAAAAGAGGCAGCAGGGCGACCATAGCACTCACTGCAAGGCGCGTTGGGTCCGTCTTCGTGAGGATGAAAACTTGCTCATTTACAGAACAAACGCAGTCAAACAGATTCCATGTGCACGGGAAGCCTCGTGAGCATACCCGGAAGAGGTTTCTTTTCTTTGTCGATTTCTTTTCCATATCCTCAGTGGCAGACAGGATGGAGGGGGCCGGTTTTCTCTTGTCATTTGAGTGTGAAGTCAATAAAAAAGGAAGATTTTATTACGTACTAAGAAAATATCTTATTTCAACCATCTGTTCATGGATCTGTACATTCACAATTTCATTCAGTGTAGCTTTTCTTACAAATTACACATAAAACACATGGAAATATAAACGATACATATACATATAACGTTTTTTCCTACACTCTGACTCACGCTTCTGTTCAGTGATGAAGTGTAGCATCGGCAGCACACATTGACTTCATACGATTTATCAATGCAATTTCCTCCTGGGAAATTGAAATGTACATGGCATGTGTGCATGATTTGCTTAAGGCTGGGTTCCATACGCCAAATAGAAAGCTCTCCTTTTTACTTTTTGGCGCACGCGCACATCATGTCAGTTTTACCAGCGCATTTGTTCAATTTCCGAAACAAGAGTAACGATATCGTAAAGGACTTTGCTTCTATGCAAACATCTACACAGATGTTTCCAATTTTGTAAAACTGCGGCGCCTGCACTTTTCTCTGCCCATACCTGAAGCTGATGGCGCCAGCGCTGCTTTGTTTATATTTTGATCCAAGGCTCTGCATTCTGCTCTGATTGGTTTCTACTTTCCGAGGCCGTTTCAATTCCCTGCGAGAAAAAGCCGCCATTGATGGAACACAGCCTTACGGCCCGTCGCCGCGGAGCGTAACGGCTGCGTTATAAAATCCGGCGATTCGAGAAGCAGTCGATGGAACGCGGACCCGTGACTGAGCTCGTGTTTGCTCGCAGGCACAGTAAACAGCTTAGGGTAAGAGCCTGTCGTCATGAAAGCACTTCATCATTCCCTTTCCCTTTTTGGCTGCGCCAGTCTTACTGTTAAAGACCACTCCTCGTCCAGGTGCCTCAACGCCCCTTGGCCCCCACGGCGCCGGTAACTGTCGTCGGCGCAAGAAAGCCCCTTTGGCCGACGACAGGTCCCGGTCCTTCCCTTCCGCCCGGCCTCCCGCGCGCCTGGCCAGCCTCTCGACCGCACGTGGCCGCAGCGAGGCCGCTCTCCCTGCGGTTGGTTGAGGGCTGCGCCTCGGGGGAGCGTCCGGGGCTCTATTCAGAATCGATACAGAAGAATCCTCATCCGCATAAGCATTGCTGCGTCGATCAATTGCTTGCAACAGCTGCAATTGCCTCTCTGCTTGCGATAAGCGCGTTTAATTGCCATCTCTCTCAGTCTCAGTTACCTGCATTTACACATACGCACACACACACACACACACAAACATAAGCATTTCTTTTTTTATTTACAAGAATGAACAAAAGAATAGATGAACACACATACAAATATATATATATATATATATATATATATATATATATATATATATATATATATATATACATATATAAATATATATATGTATATACGTATATATATATATATATATATATATATATATATATATATATATATATATATATATATATATATATATGTACACACACACACACACACACACACACACACACACACACACACACACACACACACACACACACACACACACACACACACACACACACACAAACACACACATACTCACACACACACACACCCACACACACACACACACACACACACACACACACACTACCACACACACAGACACACACATATATATACACACACATATACATACATATTATATTTATATGTGTGTACATATATAGATATGTGTGTACACACAGATTATATATATATATATATATATATATATATATATATATATATATATATATATATATATATATAGAGAGAGAGAGAGAGAGAGAGAGAGAGAGAGAGAGAGAGAGTGATAGATAGATAGATAGATAGATAGATAGATAGATAGATACACACACAGATTATATATTGATAGATAGACAGATAGATAGATAGATAGATAGATAGATATAGATAGATAGATAGATAGATAGATAGATAGATAGATAGATAGATAGATAGATATAGATAGATAGATAGATAGATAGATAGATAGATAGATAGATAGATAGATAGATAGATATAGATAGAGAGATAGATAGATAGATAGATAGATAGATAGATATAGATAGATAGATAGATATAGATAGATAGATAGATACATACATACATACATAAACACACAGATTTGAGTTTTATCGTATTCTAAAAGGCACTTTTCCTGGAATTTTTCCTCCTCATTCCTGCACTTGCCAACATCACCCTTATCCTGCTGCGGCGAGGACTCGCAGCGCACCCAAAGCATGCACTCAGCAGATTCTGTGGTAGCTTTTATGGATTTGTAAAGATAATGAAGAAATGGAAATAAAAAGATATCCAAGACTAATTACATGACTAACAACCATTTACATTTTAGACATTTATTGTAGACATCTTATGATTTCATTGTTTAACAGTAATCGTTGATATTTGATACAAGTTTCCTCGTCAAGGTTTTGCACACGTCTTCCTACGCCACAGCACCCCTTTCCCCGCATCCCAGTGTCCCGCTGCAGGGATTTCGTCTTTTCGCCGATCTGTTGCATTGCTCATTTGCTTCAGTTTTTTGCAGCTCTTTAAAAGCATGGAATCCAGCTCTACAGAAGTCTACACAGCAATTCGTGACCACATTTCCTTGTCTTTTCATGCTTTCTTCTGAACACATATTTCCCTTAATTAACTTGCGTGGTGACCGGAAAGAACACCGAACTGAGGTAACTTGCCGAAAGAAAACCAAGCGAAGAAAAAGGTGTTTGTTCCTCGCATGGGCGATTAGAGGGATAATGGTGGCGGTTGACAGTACAGCGAAGGACAAAAGTCTTGTTATGAATGGAAGCTCCGAATCTGTCTTAACTCCTACAAAAAGTGCAGTATTAATGTTCGAAGCGGAATTCGAAATCTGTTTGACAAAAGTTTTGACCGCGACTGTACATTAGTAAGTGTTGGCAGAATAGCTGTGTTCGTTGCAGTCAAGTTATTGATTGAGTAATATCGATAATTACGATAATGATGATGAGGTTAACTGATAATAAGGATGATGATAATGCTAATGATAATAACAACAATAATGATTATAATAATGATAATATTAATAATGATAACAATGATAATGATGATTATGAAAATAATGATAATAAGGAATTGGTATTGATAATAATGATGATAGTGATAATGATGCTAATGATAAAGATAATGATAATGATAATAAGATAATAACAGCAATAATGATGACAACAATAATAATGATAACAATAATGATGATTTTATTATTATCATTATGATTATTATAGTAATAATATTAACACTAATACTAGTACTGATAATGATAATAATAATATTATTGAAAACAATGATAATGATAATGGTAATGAGAATGGTATCAGCACTAATGAAGAAATCAATATGATGATGACGATGATAATAGTAATATATCAGTAATGATGATGATGTTTACAATAATGATAGTAATGATGATGATGATAATGATAAAGATGCAGATGATTGCACTCTTTACCTGGTTGACAAGAATACTGGCAGTCTTATCCACAATGTTAACACAAATATTAAGAAGCGTAACTGCGTGCAAACAAACCCTCGACTACAATCGACTTCCGCCGGGACGAAGCGCCGGCGCCCGAGGCAGCAGCGGGCGGGCGACGCAACGCCGGCAGCCTCGTTATTCCGAACAACGTGGGATAAAACAGGTTGGGGAATCGAACAAAAATACTAAAATCATAACATTGATCGCACTTGTGCTGACTTCATATACAAATATTTGTTTTGTTTGAGCATGTGTCTAGATTATTTTTCAAAAATTACAAATAAATCTTATACCTAATAAGACTACATTAGACAGAGCTTTTGAAGTTTATTTGTATCAGGTATTGAAGAAATGTATTTCTTTTTTTATCTCTATATGAATTCTACATTAGTTATTCACTCTTTGAGTTTTATATATAACTACCCCTCGCATTTTATTTCTACGTTATTATCCGTGCATCGATTTAGCTTTATTTCATTTGCTTTACGTAATATTAAACAGTCTGTTGTTCCATCACTTCAATCAAAATACGAACTTCTATTATATATATATATATATATATATATATATATATATATATATATATATATATATATATATATATATTTATAGAACATGGTTTGTCATAATTATCAGTGATTTTTCTTTGAGCTTTTGAGAGCATATTCCTAACCAAAATATCGGTCATGCTAAGAGACTGCTCTTGAAAGTAATTTCATGGCCAAAACACAATCATGAAAAGAATCAAGACAATAACAGAATAATAACACTATTCAAAATTAGCAAAAATTATATCAATGATGATATGTTGATAATAACAGTGATATTGGCCATAATGAAAATAATATTAAAAAGTGATAAGGAAAATAATAATGATGATAAAAATCATAATCATAGCAATAATGATAATAGTGATAATAAGAGTAATAATGATAATAATAATAACTGAAATATATATACAGTGATATTGATGATAATAACGATAATGAATGCGATAGTAACAACAATGCGAAAAATAGTGGTAATATAAAAAAAATAATGATGATAATGATCAAAAAGATAGCTAATGGTTATAACAATACTGATATGGTAATAACTGTAATAATATTCATAAAAATAGTAATAATGATAATTATAATGATAATGGTGATGACAATAATGTTATTAGTAATGATAATAATGAAAATAAGGATGAAAATAATAACAATACTACTACTACTACTAATAAAGATAATAATAATAAGAAGAAGAATAATGATTATGATTTTTTTTTCATAGGATCGACTACTATTAGATGAGAGTAATAATGAAAATGATAATAACAATAACGATGATAATAACAATAATACCAATGATAATAATGATGGTGATGACGATAATAATAATAATAATAATAATAATAATAATAATAATAATAATATTGATAATAATAATAATGATAATAATAATAATAATAATAATAATAATAATAATAATAATAATAATAATAATAATAATAATAATAATAATAATAATAATAATAATAATAATGATAATAATAAAAATAATAATAATAATAATAATAATAATAATATTTATGATGATGATAATAATGATGTTAGTAGTCATAATAATAACAGTAATGATAATGATGAAAATAATAGCAATGAAAAAGAAAGTAATTAATTCAAAAAGACATCAAACATGATATAAATACTTCTCCTACTACTGCTACTAGTAATGATGAGGAGGATAATGATAGTAATAATAGAATTGATTATGCTACTACTAGTACTACTGCTAATGATAATGATAATAATAATGATAATAATAATAATGTTAGCAATAATAATAACAATAAGAATTATAAATAATAATAATAATAATAATAATAATAATAATGTTAGCAATAATAATAACAATAAGAATTATTATTAATAATAATAATGATAATAATAGTGATAATAATAACAAGAACAATAATAATGATGATATTGATAATTCTAACAATTATAAGAAGAGAAATAGTAATTTTTATAATAATGATAATAACAATGGCCATAATAATAATAGTAATAATAGTGATAATAATGATAATAATAATAGTAATGATAATGATAAGGATTAGGATAATAATAATAATAATAATAATAATAATAATAATGATGATGATAATAATAATAATAATAATAATAATAATAATAATAATAATAATAATAATAATAAAATAATAATAATAATAATAACAATAATAATAATAATAACAATAATAACAATAATGACAGTAATAATGATAATAATTGTAATAATGAAAATAGTAATAATAATGACAATGACAATAATGATAATGATAATGATAATAAAAATCAGAACAATGGTGATAAATTAATACTGATTATGATAAAGATCGTAATGATAATGAAAATGATAATAGTTATACTTAAAATTAGTAATAACAATTTTATGATCATTGATAGTGATCATAACAATGATAATGATAATGATAAAATAATAATAATAATAATAATAATAATAATAATAATAATAATAATAATAATAATAATAATAATAATAATAATAATAATAATAATGATAATAACAATAATCAAGGTAATGATAATGATAATAGTATTAACTGATAATTTCAATAAAAAATATGATAATGATGATAATAATGATTATTATCATTATGATAATGATGGTGGCAATAATAGTAATAATGATACTAAAATAATGATAATGACAATGATACTAGTAGCCTAAAAATAACAACAATAATGACATTGATGATAGGAATAAAAGTGATAATAATTATATAAGTAATAACACCTACAATAATAGCCATATTGAATATGGAAATAATGATGATAATCATACGGTCGCTGATAATAATTATAAGAATAGTAATAATAAGGATGATGATCATGGTCAAAAGGATAATAATAATGATATTAATCATGATAACAATAATAATGATAATAATATTGTTGGCGATCATAACAATAATAATAATAATGATAATAATGATATTGATAATCATTATGATGATGATGACGATGATAATAATGATAACAATAATAATAATAATAATAATAATAATAATAATAATAATAATAATAATAATAATAATAATAATAATAATAATAATAATGATAATAATAATAATAATAATATTTATAATAATAATAATAATAATAATAATAATAATAATAATAATAATAATAATAATAATAATAATAATAATAATAATAATAATAATGATAATAATGATAATATTGATGATAACAATAATGATAATAATGATAATGATCACGATCATAAAGAAAATA
Organism: Penaeus vannamei; assembly: GCF_042767895.1. Classification (NCBI taxonomy): domain Eukaryota; kingdom Metazoa; phylum Arthropoda; class Malacostraca; order Decapoda; family Penaeidae; genus Penaeus; species Penaeus vannamei. The sequence continues at coordinate 20,016,184 of NC_091568.1, forward strand.
AAGTATGAAGAATAAACAGATAATCATTGGGATACTAATGGCAATATTAGAAATAACGACAATAATTGAAATAACATTCAAAATTGAAATGAA
>NC_091568.1:20028776-20033776 GCF_042767895.1 Penaeus vannamei
GATAATCATAATGATAACAATAACAATAATAATGATAATGATAATAGTGATAATAACATCAATCATAGTAGAAATAGAATAACAATGATACCGATAGTAATATTAATAATAATAATAACAATGTTGATGACGATAGTGATGATAATAGTAATATTGATAATGAAGATAATGAAAATGAATAATAGCAACAGTAACGCTAATGAGTAGATAATTATGATAATAATCACATTGGCAATAACATGATTATGGTAATAAAAACAAGAAAATGATTAAAAGTGATAACTGTAATTGTAATAATTAAGAGTGATAATTGTAATAATAATAATAATAATAATAATAATAATAATAATAATAATAATAATAATAATAATAATAATAATAACAATAATAATAATGGTAATAATAATAATAACAATGGTAGCAATATGAATAAAAATGTTAGCCATAATGATAATAAAGACAATTAAAAAAGATAACATTACGAATGATAATTGTGATAAGAATAAAAAAAGGTAATTATATAAAAAATAATGATAATACAAAAGGAAAATAAAATCAAAAGAGAAATAACAATGATAGTAATAATAATAATAAAAAGTAATAGAAATGCAATGATAATGATAATGAGAAGAAATGTTAATGACAATATCAATATTAATAGAAATAAAGATAATATTAATAATGGTGATAATTCTAAAACTAATAGTTGCATTAATGATAAAAGATAATGAATACTTGAACTGCCATTGCTACTAATAGTAAGAATAACAATACTGATATGGGTAGTACTTTTAATATAGTAGTATGAATAATTGTAACAATAACAATGTCAGTAATAACAACAACAATAATAACAATAACAATAATAATAATAGCAATAATAATAATAAGAGATAATGAGAATAATGATGATTATAGTAATAATAATAATAACAATAATGATAATAGTTGTAATGATAATATTAATAATAATAACAATATAAATTAAAATGATAATGATAACAGCATTAATAAAAAATAATAATGATAAAACAACAATGATGATAATAATGATAATTATAAAATTAATTATGATGATAATAATCATTATCATTAAAATTGTTATTATGATTATTGGCATCGGTGATATTGTTTCCATTATAAATTATTATCATTATCATCATTATTAGTATTACTATATGTCTTATCATTATTGCCATTACTTTTTCTCCTACCTTTATAATTTTCATAGTTATTATTCATATTATTGTTATTATGATCGCATTAATAAGAATGACAGTAAAAAAAATGATAATTATAAAAACGATAGTGGTAATAATAATCATGATGATAATAATAAAAATGTTAAAATGAGGATTAATATAATCAATATTATCATCATCTTCATTATAATAAAAATAAAAATTATTATTATTATTATTATTATTATTATTATCATTACTACTACTACTACTATTGATAATTGTAGTAACAAGATAATGATTATTACTATCACTATAACTATTATCATTATTATTGTCATTATCCATGTTCATATTGTCTCATTATCATTGTTATTATTATCATCAATATTAATATTATGATTATCATCATTATCATCATCATTATCATTGAAATTGTAATCAATTGTTGCTGTTGTTATTATCATTATTATTATTATTATTATCATTATTTTTAATATTACTATTGTTATAGATATTCTTATTCGTATTCTTATTCTTATTATCATTATTATTACTTTTACTGATATTATTATTATCACCATTACCATTATCCTTATTATCATTGTCATTATTATTATCACTGGTATAATAATAATAATAATAATAATAATAATAATGATAATAATAATAATAATAATAATAATAATAATAATCATTATTATTATCATTATTATTATCATTATTATCATTGCTATTATTATCATTATTATTATTATTATTATTATTATTATTATTATTATTATTATTATTACTATTATTACTACTATTATCATTGCTATTATTATTATTATCATTCATAATAATTTCGTTGTTGCTTAGTTATTATCATTGTTATTATGATTGTTTATAATAATAATGCTAATAATAATGATGATAATGATGATGATAATAATAATAATAGTAATAATAATAGTAATGATAATAATGATATTTCCATTACTCTCATTATCAACATTATTATCATTACAATTTTGTAATGATTTTTATTATCATTCTCATAATTTGTGTTACTACTGTTATCGTTATTAGTATCATCAATATTATAATTATTTTCATTATCATTCTAATTGTTATTATCATTATTTTTATCATCATTATCATTATAATTGCTAGTATTAATATATACCTTTTTATACATTTGATTACCCTAATTATAATGATGATGGCAATAACAACATTAGTGATAATGAAGATAACAATGATTAATGAAAACAGTATCTTTGATGGATAATTATGATAATGATAATAGTATTAATCCTTATTTTTGCTTTAATAGTTGATGGTATTACTATCAACATTGTTATTGACACTGTTATCATTATCAATATTATCATTAATATTATCATTGTTGCAATTATGATGATTTTTACTTTATCATTGTTCTTCTTATTATTACCTTTGTCATTATTTTCACTAGTATTATCATTAACTTTAATTTTTTTATTATTAGTAGTATTATCTATATCAACATTGTTATCCATATAATCTTCATTACTTTCATTAGCAGTTGTCGTAACAGAATAGTATAGTAGTAATAGTAGTATCTTTGTCATTACCATAAGTATTACTAATATTATTAGTAGTAGCAATGTAACTGTTATTTATCATTACCATTATCCATATTGTTATTATTATCATGAATATTATCATCATTATAATCATTATGATATAGTAACTTTTTATCATCATTATCATTATAATTTTAATCATTACTATAGTAATTATTTTTATTTTTTGTAGATATAATTTCCATTACTATTATCGTTATCTACATCATTTATATAATTCATCTTTATCACTTTTATCATCATTGTTTTTAGTGGTGTCATCATTATCATTAATCACAGTATTATTAATATTTTGGCACTATTATCAATTACAGGATCAATAGTATCATTATTTTCTTCACTAGTAACATTGTTATAATAATTAATTTTATCATTGTTATTTCTCTTACAGTAATCTTCATCATTACCATTATCATTATTATTATTCTTTTATTGTCAATATCATTATTACTGTTATTATTGTTATTATCATTATTGATATTATCATCTTTTTATTGTCATTATTATTATCGTTATTATTATTATGATAATAATAATAATAATGATAATAATAATAATAATGATAATAATAATAAAAATAATAACAATACGCACTATTATTATTGTTATTATCATTTTCTCATTAACATTATTTATGATTATTATATTTTTTTCATTATTCTTATTACCACAATGTTACTGTTATTGTTACTATTATAATTATTATTATTATTATTATTATAATTTTATTTATTTTTTGTTATTAGTATCATCATCATCACAATAATATTAATAATAATAATAATAATAATAATAATAATAATAATAATAATAATAATAATAATAATAATAATAATAATAATAATAATAATAATGATAATAATAATAATAATAATAATAATAATAATAATAATGATAATAATAATAATAACAATAATTATTGTTATTATTACTATTGTTATTATTACTATTATTATCATTATTATTATTATCATTATTACTATTGTTATCATCACCATTATTATAATCATTATTATGTTTATTATCATAATCATTATTACTCTCATTATTATCATCTTTATCATTTTTGTTATCATTATCATTATTATCATCATCATTATCATTGTTTTTATTATTAATATCATTATTATTATTATCATCATCAATGTTATGATTATTATCATTATCATGATCTTTATTATTACTATCATTGTCATTATTATTTACAGTGATATTATTATTATTGATATTATTATCATTATTTTTATCATTACAATCATTATCATTATTTTTATCATTACAATCATTATCATTACTATCATTATCCTCATTACTATTACTATTATCATTGTTATTATTAGTACTGTTATCATCATTGTTATCATCAGCATTCTTATCATTATCATTATTGTTTTTATTGTTACCATTACTATTGTTATTATCATTGTTTTAGTTATTCCTATTTCATTACTATTAACATCATTATTATCATCATCATCATTATTCTTAGCATCATTGTTATTATTACCCTTAATACCATTGCTATTACTATTATCATTTATATTATCATTATCATTATCCTTATCATTATCATTATCATCATTATCATTGTTATTATGTTTTTAGTATTACTGATAATGATTGCATTAATCATATTAGTAGTAACAATTGCATTGATATTAATGATAATGATATTAAAAATGAAACCACGTCTATGAATTATAATAATAACAATAACGATGATTTTGCTCGTGATTAGATATATTATAATAGTTTTAATGAAAACAACTATTTTAATAAAAAAATGAAAATAACAATAATAATGATAACAATTATAATGAGAGTAGTAATGAAAACAATATGATAATAATAATAATGATCATTTTAATCATTATTTTAATAAAAACGATAATCATAATTATCACAAGAACAACAAGGATAACAATGAAAAGAATAACAATAATGATAATAACAATCATAATAATAATGATAATCATAATAATAAGGATAATCTTAATAATAATGATAATAATGATAATAGTAGTAATAATAATGATAATAGTAATAATAATAATGATAATAATAACAAAGATAACAATAATAATAATAATAATAATAATAATAATAGTTATGATAATAACAATGAGGATAATAAAAAAAAGATAATAATAACAATGACAATGAAAATAATAATAAAATTAATTGTGATAGCAAAAATTACAGTAATGAT
>NC_091568.1:20050614-20053114 GCF_042767895.1 Penaeus vannamei
CACACATATATATATATATATATATATATATATATATATATATATATATATAGAGAGAGAGAGAGAGAGAGAGAGAGAGAGAGAGAGAGAGAGAGAGAGAGAGGGGGGGGGGGGGCTTTGGAGCGGTTCAAGGCGGAATCTTTTCAGTCGTTATCACGAGAGGAAAAGAGATCTGATCATCCGGAACCATTAAAGAAATCACGTTTCAAACTAGGAAATACAAATTGGAATTATCTGAAATCTACACAAGGAAGAGTAATAAAGTAATAATTAACTATGATATATAAATAACACATTTACATCTTCATCACATTCCATAGTAATATGAAATATTAGTAAATGAAAGTTTATCATTTTCATTTTAGGGTATTAGTTATTTTCAATATTCCTTTTATCACATTTTATCAACTACACACACACACACGCACGCACACACACACATACGCATACACGCCGTTAATGTAAGTGTAATTGCTGTGATTCGCACAGAGTTTTTGAAAAATCTTGGCCATGGGCACCAGGCCCCGAGGACGCTGCCCCAGGCGCCGGCCCTGAAGGCCTGCGAGCCGGCGGGCCGCAAGCCTCTGGCGGCGCAGATCCTCCTGAGGGACAGACCGGCAAAGGTGAACTCGCCTCTCGGCGCGTAATTAGATAGTGAAGCAAGTTATACGAAGTTAGCAGAAAATATAAAATTACACGGGAGAGTTTTACACGAATAATTTCTCGTGGGATCTTTGCGAGCACCATGATGGCGGCGGAAGCACCGTTGGCGGAGGGAGAATGGTGGAAGGCTGCGATGATCGGAGGTGGAAGAGGGGGCGCGCCAGGGTGGGTGGCAGCAAGGTCTATGTAAGTACTTGTATAGACCTTGGTTGGCAGAGCGATGGAGACAGGGAGCTGAGATCAACGGGTCGTGTGGGCACGGGGAGCGGCTGGGAGGTTGGTGTTGGTTCACTTGGCGCTTTGGATAACGCTGGCAGACCACATATATCTTAGCGCTGCGTGTGAATCCAAGAGGAGACTCCTTCGGTTCACTTCAGGGTCTTCCACTGACCATAAGCTGTTTAATCATGATCTAAAAGATATCATCTGCCTAGAAATAATTTCAGGTGCCAATAAGAGACTGCCGGACTTTCAATCAATATGTATCGGAATTAATCATTCGCCTTTTTCAAGTTCCAGACTGGTCTGGATCTTGTTTCAGAAGACATGACTTTATGTTTTCAGTCTTATCTAAGCTAAGCATGAGGCTGTTTCCAAAAAATAAAAGCCTTAAATACTCGATCCGCTTCTCGTGTATCCGCCTAGTGAGGGGATAAGGCGCCCCCTCGAGCGACATGCTGTTCGAGTCCCGGGAAGCAGAGCGCCTCGCAGTCGCATCGTCAACGGGATGTTTGACAGCACGCGCCATAGAGCAGGTGGTTGGAGCGTGACCCGGCTGGAGGAGGCGGCGGAGGGAGGGGACCTCCCTCAGAGAGGCGGGAAGGTGAGGGGGAAGAGAGGAGGGCAGGGGGGGGGGTGACGAGGGCCTGCGCTTGGGTGCCCCACACAGCCCGGAGACTTCTCTCTCCCGCCGATCCCCCCGGCGCCATCCGTCACCTCCATAGCTCTACCGCGCCGCCCTCGTCTTCCGCGGCCGCTGGGAAGGACACCCGACTGTTGACACGGTGATCTCTGAAGACGCTCGTGGGGAAAGGGCGCCGCGGAGGGAAAGGTTATTTATCGGTCTTTGGTGGGGTGATCGCAGGCGGGGCGGGGGGGGGGGGGGTAGTGAGACGAGAGTGATTCCGGTGAAAGCCGAGGCGGCGGAGGCGCCTCCTGATGGCTCCCGCGAGGAGGGGGAGGGGCCCCGCCTCGCCCTGATGACGGTCTTACGCTGTACGACCGAGGCGCAGGGAGCAGAGAGGAACTCGGGAGGAAATGGAGAGAAAGCCAGTCGAAAGAGAGAAGAAAAAAGACGGAGGGAATTGGAAAAGTGCTAGAAGAAGGGGCCGCAGACTAGGAGCCCGGGAAAGGAACGGGGAAAGGGGAGAAAGCGAAGGCTTGGGAAGGGATGACAGAATGACAGGAGAGGTAGGAGGAGGAGGAGGAGGAGGAGGAGGGGGCCAGGCGGGCGACGGAGCTTTACGCACTGATGTGCTTGACACCTGGGGGAGGCGGGGGATGGGGGACGTAGAGAAATCGGTGGGGCTAAAAAGAGGAGAACCAGCGCGACACTTAGGCTAGGAAGGATAGGAGGAGACGGAACAGAGTGGGACAGAGGAAGGCGGGAGGACGAGCCGGCCAGGAGAGGTGAGGCTTAAGGGGCAGGGAAGAGACTGGAAGTGGAAGGGAGGGGGCGCAGGGCAGGGGAAGGCTGGCAAGAGGTGGGACCCGCCCCAGTGCCGCTAACATCGCACAATTTACATAGATATTAAAGGCCGGCCCGCCAGCCTCCCCTGACATCATTCCCGAGTGAAGATTCACAAAGTTGGACAAACAGTTCATTGCTGGGAACGAG
>NC_091568.1:20138027-20148027 GCF_042767895.1 Penaeus vannamei
GCTCGAAGTCCTTGACCCCTAAAGGGCACGCCTTAGCACGTGTCCACTGTGGGCGTGCGGCCAGATCAATACTTACATTTTGTTGTTATTTCCATTATTCCTGTTGCCATTTTTATTCTTATCATTATTGTTCATGTTCATACTATTATTTTCATAATCGTTTTCATTTGCTGTTTTTGTTTTGTTGTCATTATGATTATTTACTTTCATCATTACCTGTTCTGTTGTAATCTTCATCCTAATGATGGCGTTCTGGCCTGCGTCCTCTGCCTTGCGGGAGGAGGACCACGGGCGGAGGGCGAGGCGTTCTGGCCTGCGTCCTCTGCCTTGCGGGAGGAGGACCACGGGCGGAGGGCGAGGCGTTCTGGCCTGCGTCCTCTGCCTTGCGGGAGGAGGACCACGGGCGGAGGGCGAGGCGTTCTGGCCTGCGTCCTCTGCCTTGCGGGAGGAGGACCACGGGCGGAGGGCGAGGCGTTCTGGCCTGCGTCCTCTGCCTTGCGGGAGGAGGACCACGGGCGGAGGGCGAGGCGTTCTGGCCTGCGTCCTCTGCCTTGCGGGAGGAGGACCACGGGCGGAGGGCGAGGCGTTCTGGCCTGCGTCCTCTGCCTTGCGGGAGGAGGACCACGGGCGGAGGGCGAGGCGTTCTGGCCTGCGTCCTCTGCCTTGCGGGAGGAGGACCACGGGCGGAGGGCGAGGCGTTCTGGCCTGCGTCCTCTGCCTTGCGGGAGGAGGACCACGGGCGGAGGGCGAGGCGTTCTGGCCTGCGTCCTCTGCCTTGCGGGAGGAGGACCACGGGCGGAGGGCGAGGCGTTCTGGCCTGCGTCCTCTGCCTTGCGGGAGGACCAAGGGCGGAGGGCGAGGCCGACGTCGATGGCGCTCCACGGGCGGAGTGGGCTTGGGTGGCGCTCCGGACCGGCGTCAGGCCCCACGAGGAATAAAAGTTGTCGCAAATGTGAGCACTGAAGGCAAGAAGAGGGAGCCGCCCTCCCTTTTGGGGAGGGGTAGATACATGCAACACAGCTGCACATTTCCATGAGGGCAGGTCAGCAACTTTTCACATGGTATTGGTGACTAACCAAACAAGCCAAGGAACAAAATTCAATTAAGTAGATGATTAAACAGGACGGACCACGTAAATGTTCCCATTCAGCGGGGGTAATGAGTTCGTGGTATTTCTATTAATCATAGAAATAAAAACTATAATTTGATAAACTCTCACTATGATTATCAAATAGATGAACCAGCACCCAAGAATCCAGAATTGGAATGAACAAAACGTTTACGAGAAAAGGGTTCTTAGCAGCGCTGCCCCGTTGCGATTTAGGTGACCTGCCTTTGAGGACCACATTGGAGTCATGAGTATCTAACTTCCTGGATAAAAAGCAAAATAAATTAACTGCCATAAACGCATAAATCGGGTTTTAACTAGACAAGTACACAAATAAAATCTCCCGATCCCGCTCGGCTCGTCGCGGGAGGCGCTCGGGAGAGGCTCCTGCTGGCTCGTCGAGGCCATTCCCATTGGGCTTCGTTAGATCGTTCAAATGACTGGTATTTTTATTACCGTTATCTTTTTCATTGGCATAATCTTCATTATCATCACCATCATCATCTTTGTCATTATAATCGTCATTATTATTATTATTATCATCATCATCTTTATCATCATCCTTATCATCATTATCATCATCATTATCATCATCATTATCGTCATCATCATCATTATTATCATTATCATCCTCATCATTATTATTATCATTCATCATCATCATCATTGTTGTCATTATAATTTTTGATGATGATAATAGTGCAACCGATGATAATAGTAATAATAATAATGATAATAATAAGAATTATAATGTTAATAATAACAATGATAATTAATGATGAATGATGATAATGGTAGTGATAACATTATCATTATTGCAATTATCATCATCAACCTTATGATTATTCTTACTATCATCATTATTATTCCTATTAGTAGTAGTAGTAGTATCAGTGTCATCTTTATTATCATTATCATCATTGTTATTATTGGTATTATTATCATCACTGATGTTATAATAGTAATACTACTTCTACTACTACTACTAATGATAATAATGATAATAATAATATTATTATTATAATTATTATCACCATTATCATTATTATCATCGTCATTATGAATATTGTTACTTTTGCTGCTGTAGTTGCTTATGCTGTTGTTGCTACTCCTGCTGCTGGCATCGTCCTCGTCCTCATCATGATAACAACGATGCCGATTGTGACAATATCAATAATTTCCTGAACCTTCATGACAATCTAATTCCGACACGGAAATGCATGTGGCAGCGCAAATATGTCAGCGCCAAATTATGCTCGCTCATGAAATCTTTAGGCATGTGCATTATATCAGTCAATAAGGGTAAGCATAAGAATTTATGGAAAATGTTAATAACATGTTTATCTTCGGGCTGTTAGTATGCTCTTTGACAAAAATACCTCTCGTTACCCTTCTATTTACTTATTTATGTCTTCATTCATCTACTTATCCATTCTTTTATCCACTTATCCATTGTCTGCATGATTCTTGGACGAGACGCTAGACGATTAGCCCTCCTGGAGCAGCACGGAGCTCTCGCTTTCAGCGGAAACGCCTGCTTCCGGAACTGATCCTGGAGACAAATCTTGTACTGCCGAATGTCCAAAGTTCAGTCAGTAGTGATGGTGGACATGGGAGGATAAGATGATGTATAGAAGAAAAAGAGGATAAACAGATTTTTAAAAAATGCCAAAAAGTTGGTTTTATGGTGAACATTCATTCACAATAAAACTACCACACATAAACTGCAAAATCTTCTATCCGTCGACAAGAATATCTTCGCCCATCCACCTTACAGCCGACACTTACACCAGCCTCGCCCGTCACAGCCATAATTGCCATAAATCTACCAGATAATCACTACACGAGTACACAGCCACAGCCCTTCCACCAGACAACCGTTTATCCACCACAACCACCACCATCTACCTTAACCACCACAACCTCCTCCGGACACCAGCGCCATTCACCACAACCCCCGTCCATCCACCACAACCCCCGCCCATCCACCACAACCCCCGCTCATCCACCACAACCCCCGCTCATCCACCACAACCCCCGCCCATCGACCACAACCCCGCCCGCCCGTCCGCTCCACTGCCGCCGCAGACGAATATAAAGGAAGGCGACAGTTCAATAATCAATAAAGAGAAAGTCGAGGTGTGACCATTAGAGCCTTAAGTTGGCCTCCCCGCCCCCTCCCTCCTCAGCACGCACTTGCCACTGTTAACAAGCTTCTTTAACCGCGGTAACCTATTCCCGCCGCCCGACCCTTGTTAAACTCCTCGACCCAAGCACGGTTAACCTCGAGACCCGAACACTTCCACACTTTCGGCCTCCGAGTTTGTTTCTTCGTGAATTCGGAAATACTCCGGCGCTGCCTCCGATGTCATTCCGATTTACCTCTTTCCTTGCTCTCTCTTACCCAGCACTGATGACTGATCGTTTGAACCGATTGTTTGGATTTCGAGCTCCATTAAGTTTTCCCCGATTCTTGGATAACCCTTTGATCCTCTTGCGAAACCCTTGATCTGCGGAGCCTCGTTGGCCCCCTCACCTTCGCATCCAGCTCCTCGATCCCGCGCCAGGGCAAGCACACCTTCAATAGCTTCAAAGAACCAAACCGCGCGGACCTTTTGTCATCCTCTGTCACTCGTCGTTAACCTCCGGATTCTACTGTCAACCTCCCTCTCTCCCTCCTCTCCTCCCTCTCCTACCCCTCTCCCCGAGAAGTTATGGCGCTGCCGTGAACGTCTTCAGCAGCGCCCCGGAAGGGCTTAATCCTTCGTCTTACTGGCGGATCTGTGGAGGGGGAAGGGAGGGGTGGGTTGAGAGGGGTGGAGAGGGGGGGAAGAATGATGAGGGGAATGATTGAAAGAAAAGCAAAGCGAGTGACAATAGAGGGAAGGTGAAAGAAGCATGAAATACAAGAAGATGCATGGGATGGAAGATACAGAATAAAAAGGGGAAATGTGTAGAAGAGCAGGAAGAGGGCAAGGGCGAAGGGAGGGGGGGGGCAGCGAGAGAGAGAAGCGGGAGAGGTTAGAGGGAGAACGCTCGTTACGTTGGCTAAAGTGCATTGGCGATGAAGGGACGATGTTGAGGAGAGAGGGAGCGGGGGAGTGGGGAGCAAAGGGACGGGGAGAGGAATAGCAAACGAGAGAAGTGGGGAGAGAGAGGGAGCGGGGAGAAAGGGGTTAGGAAGGAGAAACAGAAGGAGGGAGAGGGCAAGGGAGGGAAAGTCCAAAGGGCAGGAGAGGAAAAGAAGGGAGGCGGGAAGTGGGACGAGGGGGAGGGGCGAGAGGCTTGAGCGGGGAGGGTGTCAGAATGTTCACGTTGCAGTACTGCTGCACATGAATGCTTTGTTGCTCGGCTGGCTGGCTCGTTGGATCGCGGGGGCGAGGGGAGGAGGGTGAGACAAGGAGACGAGGAAACAGAGGAAGGGACGCAGAGGAAAGCAAGGGAAAGTGGGAAGTGACGCATCCCAAAGAAATGGGGGAGAGGAAAGGCCGACTTGGTAGGGAAGGATGGTAGAATAAGAATATGGAGCGAAAGAAAGAAAGAAGGATAAGGGCAAGAAGAACAAGAGAAAGGAAAGCTTACAGGTAGTCCTGGCTGAAGCGCAAGCAAGGGCAAGCGCTGTGGCAAGCAGGTTTCTGGCGTGATCGCAGCTGCTCCGGCGGGGCGCTGAGGGTAGGGCAAGTGGCAGAGGCGTCGGAGTTTGAGGCAGCGAGGGCGGCCGAAGGGAGAATGAGGGGAACTGAAAGTGCAGTATGTAATTCGTAGAACCATATGATTATTAATTCTACGAGAATTCGTCGGTTTGTATTTAAAATGTGTATATATAAAATGTTAAAAGCGAGACCATTACATTGATAACGACCTTGTGTGCGGAAACTTTGTTGTTTGTGAAACTTTGTTATTCTGTTTCATTCTAATTTCTCACACGTTACTATGTTTTCGTTTTATGATTTATTGAATATAATCCGGGCCAGTGCAAGGGAAGTTACTGCGCTTTAAACTTTAAAAAAAAGAAAAGCGCCGTTCCTAGTTGTTGTTTTTTAACATATATGTCAAAATAAAGCAATTTTATCACATTAAAGTTAACTTTTCTTTCTCTAAGGTAAATGTTTCAATGGGCATTAGATTGAGTTAATTGCCTTGCCGTGAACCATTAATTCAGTTTCAAAAAGTGAAAATAAAACTGACCTTAAAGAATCAAGGTCAGAACTTCGAACATGTCCAGAAGCGCGCGAGGCCCTCACGCCAAGCCTTGAGGGACTCTGCCTCGCCTCCTGTGCAGCCAGCGCTTGGTCGCCTTTTTTGCCGCACGGAGCAGAAGTATCATCGCCAGAGTCGACTTCGCTCGCCCGAGGCCTCAGCATGTGAGGAAAGGATTCAGTGTGGCAGCAGGATGCGGAGGTCATGTGAAGCGGGAGGTGTGTGTGTGTGGGGGGGGGGGGGGCGAGGAAGCAAGAGGGGAGAGGGTGAAGGAGGAAGGGGAGGGGGGAGGGGGGAGGGCAGGAGGTGAATGAGGAGGAGAGTTCGTGAGGGTAAAGTAGAAGGGGAGGAGGGAGAGGAGGAGGACAGGAGGGAGAGGGAAAGCGGCAGTGGCGAGTTGATAGATCACGGGTAAGGAGCAGGTTATAAATATAATGGGGCGATCGGGAGCGGCGGGCGGGCGACGGCGAGATGGATTGGTGGGCGGCAGCCGCGCCTTCGGGTTACGAGGGAAGGTAAATGCGACAGTCGGGGAGTAATGCAAATGCGGGAAGAAGAGGCTTAGCGAATGAAATATATGGGGAGATTAAAGTGGGGAGGAAATGGGGAGCTGAGCGACGGGCGTAGGTTCAATAGTCAGATTAATTTTTGGCTTCTGGCTGAGCTTAATTTTGGCGGAGTAATTATAGCAGCGGAAAGTTAGCGGAAAAGCGAAATTGTCGGCGCGGGAAAATTAGCGGGAAAGGAAATTTAGCATAATAGGTATTTGGGCGCTGGAAATAAACTATCGACATAGGAAAAGTTTCGCTCGATGCCGACATTAGAGTAGCGTAGATTTAATGGAAAAATATAAAAAATGTGTATTGCATTACCATTTTTTGATAGGCTTTGTTCTGGCTGCTCACTCGGTACGTAGAAAGGGAAGTACACAAGGGATTGTATGTGCTGAGGGGAAGGGGAGGGAATGGAGAGAGGGAGGGAGAGAAAGAGAGACAGAGAGAGAGAGACAGAGAGAGAGAGGGAGAGAGGGAGAGAGAGAGAGAGAGCGAGAGAGAGAGAGAGAGAGAGAGAGAGAAAGGGGGGGGGGAGAGAAAGAAAGAGAGAGAGAGAGAGAGAAAGGGAGATAGACAGATAGAGAGAGAGAAAGGGAGATAGACAGACAGAAAGAGGAAGGGAGAGAGAGAGACAGAGAGAGGGAGGGAGAGTGAGAGTGAGAGAGAGAGAGAGATAAAGAGAGAAAGAGAGAGAGAGGGGGGAAGATAGAGAGAGAGGGGAGTGAGAGAGAGAGAGAGAGAGAGAGAGAGGGAGAGAGAGAGAGAGAGGAGAGAGGAGAGAGAGAGAGAGAGAGAGAGAGAGAGAGAGAGAGAGAGAGAGAGAGAGAGGAGAGAGAGAGAGAGAGAGAGAGAGAGAGAGAGAGAGAGAGAGAGAGAGAGAGAGAGAGAGAGAGAGAGAGAGAGAGAGAGAGAGAGAGAGAGAGAGAGACAGACAGAGAGAGGGAGAAGGAGAGGAAGAGGGAGGGAGAGGGAGAGGAAGAGAGAGAGAAAGAGAGAGAAAGAGAGAGAGAAAGAGAGAGAGAGAGAGAGAGAGAGAGAGAGAGAGAGAGGGGGGGGGAGAGAAGAGAGAGAGAGAGAGAGAGAGAGAGAGAGAGAGAGAGAGAGAGAGAGAGAGAGAGAGAGAGAGAGAGAGAGAGAGAGAGAGAGAGAGAGAGAGAGAAAGGAGGAAGGGGTGGGGTGGGGGGGGGGGGGTCGGGGAAGCCGGAAAGATAGGGATGATTGTAAAAGATAAAGGGCTTGGTGCGGCCTAAGGGATGAGGAAGAGGAGGTCAGGGCGGGAGGAAATAAACAGACGGAGGAAGGCAGGAAAATCAGCAAGCGACGATGAAATGATTTAGCAGATATGGTGCACCGAGGAGAACGAGCACAGGAAGGCAGCGAAAGAGAAGAACGAAAAAGGGATCGCACGAAATGCGGCCGAGCAGGACTGCGGGAGGAGGCGAGGAAGGGACGAGAGGAGGCGAGGAAGGGACGAGAGGAGGCGAGGAAGGGACGAGAGGAGGCGAGGAAGGGACGAGAGGAGGTGAGGAAGGGACGAGAGGAGGCGAGGAAGGGACGAGAGGAGGCGAGGAAGGGACGAGAGGAGGCGAGGAAGGGACGAGAGGAGGCGAGGAAGGGACGAGAGGAGGCGAGGAAGGGACGCGTGGAGGCCGAGAGGAGGCGAGGAAGGGACGAGAGGAGGCGAGGAAGGGACGAGAGGAGGCGAGGAAGGGACGAGAGGAGGCGAGGAAGGGACGAGAGGAGGCGAGGAAGGGACGAGAGGAGGCGAGGAAGGGACGAGAGGAGGCGAGGAAGGGACGAGAGGAGGCGAGGAAGGGACGAGAGGAGGCGAGGAAGGGACGAGAGGAGGTGAGGAAGGGACGAGAGGAGGCGAGGAAGGGACGAGAGGAGGCGAGGAAGGACGAAGGAGACGAGGAAGGGACGAGGCGAGGAAGGGACGAGAGGAGGCGAGAGGGACGAGAGGAGGCGAGGAAGGGACGAGAGGAGGCGAGGAAGGACGAGAGGAGACGAGGAAGGGACGAGAGGAGGCGAGGAAGGGACGCGGAGGCGAAAGGAAGGGACGAGAGGAAGGCGAAGGGACGAGAGGAGGCGAGGAAGGGACGAGAGGAGGGCGAGGAAGGACGAGAAGGAGGCGAGAGGGACGGAAGAGGAGGCGAGGAAGGGACGAGAGGAGGCGAGGAAGGGACGAGGGCGGAAGGGACGAGAGGGAGGTGAGAGGACGAGAGGAGGCGAGGAAGGGACGAGAGGAGGCGAGGAAGGGACGAGAGGAGGCGAGGAAGGGACGAGAGGAGGCGAGGAAGGGACGAGAGGAGGCGAAGGAAGGGACGCGCGGAGGCCGGAGAGGAGGCGAGAGGACGAGAGGAGGCGAGGAAGGGACGAGAGGAGGTGAGAGGGACAGGCGAGGAAGGGACGAGAGAGTGAGAAGGGACGAGAGGAGGCGAGGAAGGGACGAGAGGAGGTGAAGGGACGAGAGGAGGCGAGGAAGGGACGAGAGGAGGCGAGGAAGGGACGAGAGGAGGCGAGGAAGGGACGAGAGGAGGCGAGGAAGGGACGAGAGGAGGCGAGGAGGACGAGAGGAGGCGGAAGGGACGAGAGGAGGCGAGGAAGGGACGAGAGGAGGCGAGGAAGGGACGAGAGGAGGCGAGGAAGGGACGAGAGGAGGCGAGGAAGGGACGAGAGGAGGCGAGGAAGGGACGAGGAGGTGTAGGGACGAGAGGAGGTGAGGAAGGGACGAGAGGAGGCGAGGAAGGGACGAGAGGAGGCGAGGAAGGGACGAGAGGAGGCGAGGAAGGGACGAGAGGAGGCGAGGAAGGGACGAGAGGAGGCGAGGAAGGGACGAGAGGAGGCGAGGAAGGGACGAGAGGAGGCGAGGAAGGGACGAGAGGAGGCGTGGAAGGGACGAGAGGAGGCGAGGAAGGGACGAGAGGAGGCGAGGAAGGGACGCGTGGAGGCCGAGAGGAGTCGAGGAAGGGACGCGCGGAGGCCGAGAGGAGGCGAGGAAGGGACGAGAGGAGGCGAGGAAGGGACGAGAGGAGGCGAGGAAGGGACGAGAGGAGGCGAGGAAGGGACGAGAGGAGGTGAGGAAGGGACGAGAGGAGGCGAGGAAGGGACGAGAGGAGGTGAGGAAGGGACGAGAGGAGGCGAGGAAGGGACGAGAGGAGGCGAGGAAGGGACGAGAGGAGGCGAGGAAGGGACGAGAGGAGGCGTGGAAGGGACGAGAGGAGGCGAGGAAGGGACGAGAGGAGGCGAGGAAGGGACGCGTGGAGGCCGAGAGGAGTCGAGGAAGGGACGCGCGGAGGCCGAGAGGAGGCGAGGAAGGGACGAGAGGAGGGGAGGAAGGGACGAGAGGAGGCGAGAGGACGAGAGGAGGCGAGGAAGGGACGAGAGGAGGTGAGGAAGGGACGAGAGGAGGCGAGGAAGGGACGAGAGGAGGTGAGGAAGGGACGAGAGGAGGCGAGGAAGGGACGAGAGGAGGTGAGGAAGGGACGAGAGGAGGCGAGGAAGGGACGAGAGGAGGCGAGGAAGGGACGCGTGGAGGCCGAGAGGAGGCGAGGAAGGGACGAGAGGAGGCGAGGAAGGGACGAGAGGAGGCGAGGAAGGGACGCGTGGAGGCCGAGAGGAGGCGAGGAAGGGACGAGAGGAGGCGAGGAAGGGACGAGAGGAGGCGAGGAAGGGACGCGTGGAGGCCGAGAGGAGGCGAGGAAGGGACGAGAGGAGGCGAGGAAGGGACGAGAGGAGGCGAGGAAGGGACGAGAGGAGGCGAGGAAGGGACGAGAGGAGGCGAGGAAGGGAGAGAGGAGACGAGGAAGGGACGAGAGGAGGCGAGGAAGGGACGAGAGGAGGCGAGGAAGGGACGAGAGGAGGTGAGGAAGGGACGAGAGGAGGCGAGGAAGGGACGCGTGGAGGCCGAGAGGAGTCGAGGAAGGGACGCGCGGAGGCCGAGAGGAGGCGAGGAAGGGACGAGAGGAGGTGAGGAAGGGACGAGAGGAGGCGAGGAAGGGACGAGAGGAGGTGAGGAAGGGACGAGAGGAGGCGAGGAAGGGACGAGAGGAGGTGAGGAAGGGACGAGAGGAGGCGAGGAAGGGACGAGAGGAGGTGAGGAAGGGACGAGAGGAGGCGAGGAAGGGACGAGAGGAGG